>NW_015386903.1:198179-219271 GCF_001527695.2 Protobothrops mucrosquamatus
GATTTTAGAAGCAATTTTAATTGGAAACACAGCCGTCAATATTTGGTTTTTAATTCGGTTTTATTGGGGTTTATATTGTTGTATTTTTGTATTTTTATTTGTGTATAGTATCTGTTTTTTAAATATGCTGTGAACCGCCCTGAGTCCTATGGGAGAAGGGCGGTATACAAATTAAATTTGAATGAATGAATGAATGAAAATCCAGTCTTCACCTCTGGTTGACTGTGGGGCCAACCGTGATAATGATATATCAAATGCTTATGCCACCCAAGTCCCAGCAGCTTTTGGCAATTTATAACTGTTAAAACCATTTAAAAACAAAGAACAAATAGAAGAAAAAAGACAAAAATAGCGTAAGGCTAAAGAACAATAATAGGAAAGAACATAAACCTAGAGGGAAGCAGAAAATGGCTTTGGCCTCTTCTTAAACAAGCTGGCCTTTCTGTGCTCCCTATTTCCATTTGGTATAACTCTGAAGCTGCATCTTTCCAGATGACAAAATATTGGAGCTTAACTACAAATGAAAGATAGCAATTGCCGTCCCAGGCAAACACAGCCAGATGCAAAAAATAAAATAAAAAAATCACATGTTCTAGTTGCAAGATTGAGCACAAATGTACAGAAAACAAAGGGAGAGTTTGTGATTTATGACCATTTTTCACAGTTATGACCTTTGCAGCAGCCCCATGATCATGTGATCATGCTTGGCAACTGGTTCGTCTTTATGACGGTCGCTGCATCCCAAGGTCACGGGATCCCCTTTTCAGAACTGCTGACGAGCAAAGTCAGTGGGGGAAGCCAGATTCAATTAACAACTGGGTTACTCACTTACCAACTGCAGTGGTTCACTTAACAACTGACATAGTAAAATGGGACAAAACTCACTTTAAAAAAGTCTCACTTAACAAACAGAAATTTTGGGCTGAATTGCAGTTGTAAGTCAACGACTACCTGTATATCGTTTTAATCTTTCCTGACGTTTTGTGTGATTTTTATATATT
Source organism: Protobothrops mucrosquamatus (assembly GCF_001527695.2). NCBI lineage: Eukaryota > Metazoa > Chordata > Lepidosauria > Squamata > Viperidae > Protobothrops > Protobothrops mucrosquamatus. The sequence goes on from NW_015386903.1 coordinate 199,181, forward strand.
TTTTTCACCATGTGCTTTTTGAGTGACACTAAAGATAGAAATACATAAGTAGCCCACGGGGGAAGTTCAGTGTGTTTTTAGGTGGCGAGAGGATACTTACTTTCATACTGCTTATTTCGGAATTTTAATCAAACTGGCTCTTTGCCGCATAAAGGATTCGCCTCGTTCCTGATGCAAGCCGAAGCCTGGATCTTGAGGATGTAATCATGTACGTGTTTGTAATTTAGATCTTGAGAATAATCCCTGCCAGAATTTGCATTTGCACATTAAATCTTAGAAGTTCAGAAGCAGCCTAGACGTAATATTTCTTCTACAGCCTCTGCCACCAACATCTACTTGGTCTTTTCTAGCTTTTCCAGCTTCGCATGGAGCTGTCCAGCAACATTGACAAACTGTCTTATTACTGAGACAAGAAAAAGAGCTGTTCTCGAGATTGTTAAGCTAGGAGCAACTGCAACAGCCACACCAGGCTGCAAAATTTTAAAAAGTGATGGATGAATCTGTTCATTTTTATTTCTGACCTTTTTTTTCATTCTTTGGTTGATCTGGTTAAGAGCACCCGTTGAAGAATTTGTTGTGTGTTTTTAAAACTAAATGCACTTAGGTCTGCAAGCACTACAGAGCATTTTATATCCTACTTTTCCTAATAAATACAAGGAGGGATTGTATTAATTTATTTTCACATATATTTTAAAACAGTTGAAGCACCCCACAACATTTAATTCCTATTTGAAAATATACAGCATTCGTAAAAAATAACTAAATAAATTGTGGCTCTGACATGCTGGTTCAAGAGTGCAAAATGCCTTTTGCTGGAGAAATATTCAATCTTTGCGTATTCAGACCTGCTGCGTCTTTCTTTCTAGAATATCAAAAATTGCATTTCTTTTATGTTGAACTCTGTCCGTAGTAATTACTTGGATTCATCTATGTCAATGTTTCTCATCTTCAGCAACTTTAAGTTATGTGTCTGTGGAGATTCTCAATCATCCAGATCAAAGGTGCTTTTTTCAAAAGGCAATTGGACAGTTTTTTCCTTGAAGAAGATGTTTCGCTGCTCGCCCAAGAAGCTTCACTGGTTCTGGCAGGATGGTGGGGGCTATGGAGGGAGTTTAAGTTATGTGGACTCCAATTCCCAGAATTCCCCAGCCAACCATGCTGGCTGGGAAATTCTGGGAGTTGAAGTCCACACATCTTAAAGTTGCTGTGTTTGAGAAACACTGATCTATGCTATTCTATGGTTTGCCATAACTTTCTCATTCTTTTTTTCCCCAACCTTCCCATTGAATTATTAACTAAATCTGATCTTGCTTAGTTTTCTGTGTTCAACAAAAGTCAGCTATGACTGGTTGTAAATCCTTGGATCCTGTGGCTTCCCAAAATACAGTTCTTGATTGGATAAAGACGGTAGAGTGTAGAAACAGGGAAGGGTTCCTTTAGAGATGCTATTCTATCCCAATTCATGCTGGGTTTGTGGGACTCGATTACTACCATTTCCTGGAAGAGATGTGATTGCTTTCCAGGAGTTGGTGGGTCCTCAAATAAAATTTAGGAGCCAACCTTTTTTTTTTTTCCCCTTCAGAAAATCCAGAGGTGATCCTTTTGCAATTGGCCAGTTCTTCAGCCAGGCCTCTGGCCTACAACACGTTTCCCTGTCTGGAACCAAGCTTCCACCAGAGGCTTTAAGGTAAAGAAGAAGTGAAAACTTAGAGCTGAGTCCCCTGAGTGGAGAGACAGAAAGATGAAATATGGCCATGACGNCCTAGGTAAGACAGTGGATTGAAAGCCTGCGCTTTGTGGTGTTACACAATCAAGTCCATAATTAGTTCACACTTTACAAGTAGAGGGGAACATTTTAGTGAACCAAGATCACCTTTAATGGCTGAAGAATCAAGAAATCAGATAATGACTAGATCACCCATCTTGGTGAGGCCAATGGTGGGTTGCTTTAAAAAAAATTAAAATCTTGTGCTATAGATTACATCAGCACTACTGACTTTTAACAGTCACAAGGCCAAAATTTTAAAGGTTCTTTAAAAGTCAGTCACAAAAATGACTGACAAACGTGTAGCGTTGCACCCTTTCTTAAGCTATCCCAACCTTAAGCTTTTTTGTAAAGATAGTTCAATGGAGACCAGAAACATCACTAATGAAGCTCCAGCTGAATTACAGGTAGCCTTTGACTTACCACAATCCATTTAGTGACCACTCAGAGTTACAACGGCACTGAAAACAGTGACTTATGACCCTTTTTCACACTTATGACCATTGCAGGCATCATGTGATCCCCTTTTGCGACCTTCTGACAAACAAGTCAATGGGGAAGCCAGATTCACTTAACAGCCATGTTACTAACTTAACAACTGCAGTGATTCGCTTAACAAACGTGGCAAAAAAAACCTCGTAAAACGGGGCAAAACTAGCTTAACAAATTTCTCAATTAGCAACAAAATTTTGGGTTCAATTGCGGTATAATCTCATTACAATCATTTTACAGCAGGAGTCAGCTTGCTCCGTTTCTGAATGCTTCAGGGGTACATACTGTTATGCACAGGTGGTCTTTGATTCATTTGTTTAACCACCGTCCGAATTTACAACAGCAATGAAACAAATCACTTGCAATCTGTCCTCACACTTCCCATAGCCACATAATCAAAATCTGGATGCTTGTTGTTGTTAGTTGCGAAGTCGTGTCCGACCCATTGCGACCCCATGGACAACGTTCCTCCAGGCCTTCCTGTCCTCTACCATCTTCTGGAGTCCATTGAAGCTCACGCCTACTGCTTCAGGGACTCCATCCAGCCACCTCCTTCTCTGTCGTTCCCTTCTTCTCTTGCCCTCGATCTTTCCCAGCATCAGGCTCTTCTCCAGTGAGTCCTTCCTTCTCATTAGGTGGCCAAAGTACTTGAGTTTCAACTTCAGGATCTGGCCTTCTAAAGAGCAGTCAGGGTTGATCTCCTCTAGGACTGACCGGTTTGATCGCCTTGCAGTCCAGGAGACTCGCTGGAGTCTTCTCCAGCACCATAGTTCAAAGGCCTCAATTCTTTGGTGCTCAGCCTTTCTTATGGTCCAACTTTCACAGCCATACATTGCAACTGGGAAAACCATGGCCTTGACTATACGCACTTTTGTTGTCAGGGTGATGTCTCTGCTTTTTAGTATGCTGCCTAGATTTGCCATAGCTTTCCTCCCCAGGAACAAGCGTCTTTTAATTTCTTGGCTGCAGTCCCCATTTGCGGTGATCTTGGAGCCCAGGAAGATAAAATCTGTCACTATTGGATGCTTAGCAACTGGTATGTAGCATCCCGGGACCATATGATCACCATTTGTGACCTTCCCAGGTGGCTTCCTACAAGCACAATCAATGGGGAGAGCCGTATTTGCTTAAACACCACCAGATTTACATAACTATGAATTAATAACTATGGCAAAAAAAGCTTGTAAAATTGGGTGCAGCTCACTTAAGAATGGTCTTCTTTAGGCAAAAAAATTCTGGTCCGGATTGTGATTGTAAGAAGTTGAGGATTGCCTGTCATGGCCTAAATAGAAATTCTTGAGAACAGCCCAGTAAAAATCTCTCTTTTCATTAGCTCTTCTCTGTCTGTTTCAGAGCTTGTTTTGCTTCCTGAGTCAGCCAAACGCTCTGGGTCATCTTAATCTCTCTGGGTCAGACTGCGCTTTGGATATGGTGAGCAACTAGCAAACATTGTCTCCGATCCTCCTGGAATGTGTGACACCCTGTCCTTTTTCTGCATCATTTTGGTGCAGTCCATCATGATTGCAAAGAATGTCATGAGCACCTGTAGTAAAAGGACACGGAAACCCTTGCATGTTAAGCTAAACATCTCGTCCATGAGTGGAATTGTTTCTCACCATTGTTCCTGGCTATTTTTATTCCTCTCGCCAGCTCTTCGAGGCCTTGGCTGGTGGATGCTGTCTAAACCTGACTCATCTGAATCTCTGCAAGAATGTTTACTCTCACAAGTAAGAGCCTGAAATGTTTTGCTGAACTTCTCTGGCTTGGGGATAGGCTTGTGAGGGGGAGAGAAGGCTGGGTTCACCTCTGCACTTGTACACATCTGGCTTGGAATTTGCTAGAGGAAAGAATGCCATCGGTGTTGGCAAAATCCCTGTCTGTCAATTGCAAAAGACATCTCTCTTTGGAACAGCTGACATCCTACAACAATATTTTTAATTCCACTGAACGACAACCTCGGCTTATCCCAGGTCCTTGGGAAGGATGCAATAGGTGGATAAACATGCCAGATCCACTCTGAAACATCTGGCTGATTGTGTGATGAACCACAGTAAATCTTCCTAAGGACCTGGGATCAAACCACATCTGCCTATTTTATCCAATTGGTGGATAAAAATGCCAGATTCACTCTAAACATCTGGCTAACTATGCAAACAACCATAATAATGAATAATGAATGAACAATGAGTAGTAATAGGCACCTTGTGCAAACCCGAAACATCTGGAGCATCACTTAGATACCATCAGCATCGACAAAATCCCCAACAGTCAATTACAAAAGGCAGCTTGACTTGGAACGGCTTACATCCTGCAACAATACTTTTAATACCATTAAACAAGAACATCTGCCTATCCCAGGTCCTTGGGAAGGACTAGATAGGTGGATGAAAATGTCAAATCCAGTCTTCACCTCTGGTTGACTGTGGGGCCAACCGTGATAATGATATATCAAATGCTTATGCCACCCAAGTCCCAGCAGCTTTTGGCAATTTGTAACTGTTAAAACCATTTAAAAACAAAGAACAAATAGAAGAAAAAAGACAAAAATAGTATAAGGCTAAAGAACAATAATAGGAAAGAACATAAACCTAGAGGGAAGCAGAAAATGGCTTTGGCCTCTTCTTAAACAAGCTGGCCTTTCTGTGCTCCCTATTTCCATTTGGCATAACTCTGAAGCTGCATCTTTCCAGATGACAAAATATTGGAGCTTAACTATAAATGAAAGATAGCAATTGCCGTCCCAGGCAAACACAGCCAGATGCAAAAAAAAATAAAAATCATCACAATGGTTCTAGTTGCAAGATTGAGCACAAATGTACAGAAAACAAAGGGAGAGTTTGTGATTTATGACCATTTTTCACAGTTATGACCTTTGCAGCAGCCCCATGATCATGTGATCAAAATTCAGATGCTTGGCAACTGGTTCGTCTTTATGACGGTCGCTGCGTCCCAAGGTCATGGGATCCTCTTTTCAGAACTGCTGACGAGCAAAGTCAGTGGGGGAAACCAGATTCAATTAACAACTGGGTTACTCACTTACCAACTGCAGTGATTCACTCAACAACTGACATAGTAAAATGGGACAAAACTCACTTAACAAATGTCTCACTTAACAACAGAAAATTTGGGCTGAATTGCGGTTGTAAGTCAACGACTACCTGTATATCGTTTAAATCTTTCCTGGCGTTTTGTGTGATTTATATATTTTTTTCCACCGTGTGCTTTTTGAGTGACACTAAAGATAGAAATACATAAGTAGCCCACAGGGGAAGTTCAGTGTGTTTTTAGGTGGCGAGAGGATACTTACTTTCATACTGCTTATTTTGGAATTTTAATCAAACTGGCTCTTTGCCGCATAAAGGATTCGCCTCGTTCCTGATGCAAGCCGAAGCCTGGATCTTGAGGATGTAATCATGTACGTGTTTGTAATTTAGATCTTGAGAATAATCCCTGCCAGAATTTGCATTTGCACATTAAATCTTAGAAGTTCAGAAGCAGCCTAGAAGTAATATTTCTTCTACAGCCTCATGCCACCAACATCTACTTGGTCTTTTCTAGCTTTTCCAGCTTCGCATGGAGCTGTCCAGCAACATTGACAAACTGTCTTATTACTGAGACAAGAAAAAGAGCTGTTCTCAAGATTGTTAAGCTAGGAGCAACTGCAACAGCCACACCAGGCTGCAAAATTTTAAAAAGTGATGGATGAATCTATTCATTTTTATTTCTGACCTTTTTTTTCATTCTTTGGTTGATCTGGTTAGAGAGCACCCGTTGCAGAATTTGTTGTGTGTTTTTAAAACTAAATGCACTTAGGTCTGCAAGCACTACAGAGCATTTTACATCCTACTTTTCCTAATAAACACAAGGAGGGATTGTATTAATTTATTTTCACATATATTTTAAAACAGTTGAAGCACCCCACAACATTTAATTCCTATTTGAAAATATACAGCATTCGTAAAAAATAACTAAATAAATTGTGGCTCTGACATGCTGGTTCAAGAGTGCAAAATGCCTTTTGCTGGAGAAATATTCAATCTTTGCGTATTCAGACCTGCTGCGTCTTTCTTTCTAGAATATCAAAAATTGCATTTCCTTTATGCTGAACTCTGTCCGTAGTAATTACTTGGATCCATCTATGTCAATGTTTCTCATCTTCAGCAACTTTAAGTTATGTGTCTGTGGAGATTCTCAATCATCCAGATCAAAGGTGCTTTTTTCAAAAGGCAGTTGGACAGTTTTTTCCTTGAAGAAGATGTTTCGCTGCTCGCCCAAGAAGCTTCACTGGTTCTGGCAGGATGGTGGGGGCTATGGAGGGAGTTTAAGTTATGTGGACTCCAATTCCCAGAATTCCCCAGCCAACCATGCTGGCTGGGAAATTCTGGGAGTTGAAGTCCACACATCTTAAAGTTGCTGTGTTTGAGAAACACTGATCTATGCTATTCTATGGTTTGCCATAACTTTCTCATTCTTTTTTTCCCCAACCTTCCCATTGAATTATTAACTAAATCTGTTCTTGCTTAGTTTTCTATGACTGGTTGTAAATACTTGGATCCTGTGGCTTCCCAAAATACAGTTCTTGATTGGATAAAGACGGTGGAGTGTAGAAACAGGGAAGGGTTCCTTTAGAGATGCTATTCTATCCCAATTCATGCTGGGTTTGTGGGACTCAATTACTACCATTTCCTGGAAGAGATGTGATTGCTTTCCAGGAGTTGGTGGGTCCTCAAATAAAATTTAGGAGCCAACCTTTTTTTTTTTTTCCCCTTCAGAAAATCCAGAGGTGATCCTTTTGCAATTGGCCAGTTCTTCAGCCAGGCCTCTGGCCTACAACACGTTTCCCTGTCTGGAACCAAGCTTCCACCAGAGGCTTTAAGGTAAAGAAGAAGTGAAAACTTAGAGCTGAGTCCCCTGAGTGGAGAGACAGAAAGATGAAATATGGCCATGACGTGGGGAAAAAATGTGTTAAAGAATGTGTCAACAAGAGAGTTGGTTAATTCATCACTTGTTTCCTTTTTGATTTTCCTCAGAGCTTTGCTTCAGGCTTTAGCCAACAACACGCAACTGAACAACCTGCACCTGGATCTCAGTAGTTGTGAGGTAAACAGAGATTGCCTAGGAAGCACATCTGATTGGTGGTACTAGACCTGTTGTAGAAATTTGAAGTGAAGAAGCTGGAAATACACAGGGAACACAATATTACAGCTCCCCCTCTCTCCCTGAGATTCATCTAGGACAGGGGTGTCAAACTCGCAACGTTACGTGACGCATTGCAACTTTTTTGCCATTGATCGCAATGGGATGAGCACGGTTTCACTATAATGCATTCGGCCCGCGGGCTGGCAGTTTGGCACCTCTGATCTAGGAGAATAAGGTGAAGTCGTCCTAAATGTATTTCCTTTCACTGAGAGGACTGGGGTTACATTGTGCAGATATAATGTTTGTAAAATTGCGTACTTTTGGATAGCCTTTTTGCATTTAAATCAAGCCAAAGAGAATGGGCTTGTTTAGAAAGACTGTGTTTTAATCAATTTTACTCATTAAAGCAACCGCATCTTTTTTTCAGGTTGGTCTGGAAAAAAAGTGTGTCTGCTTTAATGAAAAACCATAAAAAGGTTGTGTTTATGCACGATCTACAACACTTCTTTTGAATCAATCTGGGGGTCCTACATCTGCCATGAGAAAAGGAGACTAGTTGAATTTGGAAGTTCTGCTCTGCTATTTGTCCCCAGTCATGATAGTTCACTGCGCCCTCCGTGTTGGGAGATAACTGTCAATAGTTACAAGCTGCTTTCGGTAGCTACAGAGAAGATATATTGATTCTAAAAGCTTCTGAAGATTAAATGGATCGTGGTTTTCTGAATAGTTCAATGTTAGTACAACAAAACTATCTGACCATCACTACTATAATCTTTATTTCATAGCTGACGTCGGCAGGAGCCCAAGTGATCCAGGATCTGATATCAGATGCTAGTTCAATATGTGACTTGAATTTGTCAGACAATGGTAGGTCTGTTTGTTCTCTTCCGGCCCGTTGAGAATAAGAGAATGGTGATGTTTCCTACATTTTTCATTCTGACATTAACCCAAGCAGTTGTCACTATATCTAGGTAGCTGTCAGTGCAATAATCTTCTCTGGCTTTCAACTAGGATAAGTAGATGTTAAAAGCAATTCTTTGTGGGATATCCAGAGTGCTCATTCAGTTCATGACCAAGTCTGCAGGCACAGACTTCCCAAAAAGCAGGTAGAATCTTGTTGGGTTTATCGCATCTAAGTACTGTTTTGTTTGCAAGACATAATTCCCCCCCTTTTTTTGTCCAACTTGTGCTGTCTTGCTAAGCACTGCTTTTGGTGGAGGATTTTGTCAATGGATGCTCTGCCTCATCTTCTCTCTCAAGAGAGATTCCACAGGAATACAGTCTGGAAATCCAGTTTTGGTATAGTGGTTAAGGTGTCCGATTAGAAGCCAATAGACTGTGTGGTCTATTCCTCTCTTAGGCTGAGAACCAATTGGGCAATTCTGGACCAATCTCTGAGATGGTTGAGAGAGAATAATTAGACCCGAATAACAAAATAACACAGTTGAAAGGGACCTTGGAGGTCTTCTAGTCCAACCCCCTGCTCAAGCAGGAAACCCTATACCATTTCAGACAAATGGTGGTCCAATCTCAACTTTTAACAACTTCTGTAGGCAAGTCATCCCACTGATTAAATTATTTTCACTGTCAGGAAATTTCTCCTTATTTCCAGGTTGCTTCTCTTTTTGATTACTTTCCATCCATTGTTTCTTGTCCTGCCTTCGGGCACTTTGGAGAATAGATTGACTCCCTCTTCTTTGTGGCAGCCCCTGAGATATTGGAACACAGCTATCGCATCACCTGTAGTCCTTCTTTTCATTAAATTAGACATGCCCAATTCCTGCAAGCGTTCTTTGTATATTTTAATCTCATCAGTTTGCTTTCTAGGGGAGTGGGAGAGGAAGGGGAATCTATTTATTTTTTAAATCGATACCGCTATGTCCTTTGTTCTTTTGAGGTCTCTGGCTGGCTTCCAATAATTCAATAAAAACTTAATAGTAAAAATCTCATTTAAAAAAATCCCACCCTAAAACACCAAGAATGGCCTTCCAATTTTGTGAATAGTCCTTCTCCCATAAAAGCCATTGGCAAGAACAAGCCCATTGCATGCCCTCTGCATTTCCAGGATGTCCATTGGCTCAAAACATTTACCTCCACCTGAGTTAGACACCTGTGATTCCTGTCTGAATGCCTCTTTTCTACAGGCTTTGATTCCGACATGGTGACGCTGGTTTTGAGCATCAACCGAAGCAAATCCATTAAGCATGTCGCATTAGGGAAGAACTTTAACATCCAATCTAGGTAAGCATTCGACACTCTTTTTGGGCATTAAAAAAGGAAACCCAAAATAAAATAGCATTGCTATGCTTTTGATAAGGGTAGATCCACCCACAGCATAGGCACCATAATTAAAAATGGTCTGCTGCTAATGAGAATTGATGCTCTTGCCAGATTAGAACAATTTCAGCTGCCCAAGTCCAGGCAGAAGAGTTTTATGGCACTTGAAGCTTCTGCATCAGATCAATCTACCAAGGCAATTGGAGACATCTTACAGGAGATTTAATTATATGAATTAAAACTCAAGAGTTCTCAAGCTCGATTTGCTTCATTCCCCTAGAGAGACTCTAGTTGACACCTTGCACCGGATTGTTCAACTCACTCAGGATGAAGACTGTGTAAGTAAGACTTAAAAAAAAGAAAACTTCGGTGTTTGTAGTATCTCATCATCCCTGGGGCAAACTTATCAACATTCCTATTTTTATAAATTTGTAGTCTTACCAAGGTCCGTGTCTATTTGATATCAGGCTGATGATTAAAATATAATCTGCTTTCAATGTTTAGGTCATTAAGTAGATCAGTTTTGTACAACATCCTAGACTAGGCTAAAATGAGGTTGAGCAATGTACTTCATCTTCTTCTGGAAAAGCCAGACTTGCGAGATTCTGTTATTTCTTTTCTTTGTGTCAGAAGCACCTACAAATTATAGACCTATAGCATTCAAAACTGAGGGAATAAATAGGGTAAGATTGTGGGCCAGCAATTTGATATCTCTGTTCTATAGGGAAGACCCATTTTTGGGGGATTGCCCTTTGATCTTCCTAGCCTCGCACACCGTCTATTTAAGCCATTTGTTCTTGACCAGGTTGGGAAATTCTTGACCATTCTGTCAAAGTCACCTTAAAATAAACTAGAGCTACGTCTTGTGAGTGTATTCTATTCTGAACTGTCTTGCAAGGCTGAAAGCTGTGTTAGGTAACCTTGAGTGCCCCATTCAAGCTGTTTATGAAACAGTGCATGTCAGATGAACTATGTCTTAACCTGGTTTAATTAGTTGCATGACCTCAGCCCCTGAGTCAGTGGAAGAGACACACACCTAACTCTAAGGAATAATATGTATTATTTATTTAAATATAATAGGTTATGAAAACAGCATGCTTTTGAGTTCAGCCTCCACAAGGCTTAGTACGTTGTACGTGAACCAGCCTACCTGTTCCTTGTCTTCTCTGATATGGTCAAGATGGATGTTAGCACCTGGAAGATTTCTGCTTTGTTTTCCCCTGATTTTTATTTCAGTCGGTCGAATCTATATCAGTGGCCGAATCACGCCTGAAGCTGAGAACCGGCATTATTCTCGATGGTTTAAGAAGCAGCAGCCATCTTGTGGCCTTGGATATCAGCGGCAATGCCATGGGAGACCTGGGGGCCAAAATACTGGCCAAAGCTTTGTCAGTGAATAAAACTCTCAGGTGTGTTGAACTTCGTCTCTATCAGTTGATGAAAGAGTGAGATGGGGAAGACAGAACTTGTGAGAAGAATTCTTTATTTGCCAGAGAGATGGTCAAGCTTTGCCTGTGAAATGTCAAAGTAGAAGAATTGAGGGGGCAGGTCTATGTCCCCAAAAGGTGACATCACCTGACTGAACTGGCTGACTTTAGAAACCTGAATAGGGTTGGACTTAGAAACACGGATGGAGCAGAAAACCTGAAGGCTATTGTAGAGGGCCACAAAGATGGTCTTGAGGGAAATACTCAGAAGCTGTTACAGAAACAAGGGTAGAAACATTCCTTAAGCCTTGGGAAAGGAGAAAGTGTAAGGAGGAGACTCCGATGAGTCCTTCTTGGCTTCCTGGGGTATGAGAAGCAGGGGAGGAAAAACACAGCCCAATGTGCAAGGCTCGGTTACTATGGTCTATCTCAGGGGTAGGCAACCTTGGCTCTTTTATGACTCGTGGACTTCAACTCCCAGAATTCCTGAGCCAGCCATGCTGAGGGGAAAGGGAGAGGTTTCCAAGTTGAGCCATGCTGTCTCAGGAATTCTGGGAGTTGAAGTCCACGAGTCATAAAAGAGCCAAGGTTGCCTATCCCTGGTCTATTTCAATAAAGCTTGGTTCTAGTCTAAATTCTTGTGGGGTTGGTTTCTTGGTCTGGTCAACCTTGATAGGCTGACAGTCATCCATCCTAGATTCTAATGTTACAAAAACATCCTAGCAGAAAGTGGCAAAGTATTTTCAAGGGAAGTGGAATAGATACTTATAATGAGGGAAAACTTAGAGGATGCACCCAATGGCTTGACGTCTACACCAATGATATTTTTTCATTAGAAGTTCATCTGTTCATAGGACTCTCATGTGGGATAGAAACAACACAACGTTATATGGATTCCTTGATGTGATTTCAGCTTTGGAAAGGTGCGTATCTTTATCTTTTTTATAGTGGTAGCCAAGTGCTAAAAATATAATGCAGGAAATAAAGAACATTTAGCAACTTCAAATTACCCCTAACTTTTTTCTTACCAGCATCGGAGCAGACAAGATAATATAATGATAATAACAAGAATGCCAACATAAACCGGAGAGGCTGGGTCAAATGGCAACTTTTGCAGGATGCAATTTTTATGCAAATGGAATTATTTTTAAACTTGGGTCTGATGATACTTAATTTGTTTTCAAGTCTCCATAGGCATCATTCCTTAGCAGGATGCAAAGCCTGAAACTGAAACACGTAAAATTGCTTCAGGCTACACAAGGCAATTAAATAAGTTAAAATTAAATATTTTTATGGGTTATATTAAGAAAAGGTTGGAATAATCTCATAAATTCATTCCAAAATGCGATCAAGTGACCACAGAGGATGGATGCGGCTGTCAGAACTTGGAAACCTTTTGGCAGCCTGTCGTAACTTTGAACGGTCACTAAGCAACCCGTCGTTTAGAGAGGACTACCTGTGAATCCTGACCCATTTGTTTCCACACCACATGATAAATCAAGATTAAAGGAGCTTGATGCTAGATTTAGCACAGAATGCATCTGCTCTCTGGCCTACTTATAAATGTTGTGTGAACTCAGCCATAGTGTGTTGAGGGAGGATAACTGGGATCACACAGCAATTTACACCATAATTTAGCTCAAGAGTCGTCGTCGGAGCCCAACCACTGTTAGAGCTTTACGGGTTTATAGCTTTGTGTCTGGTGCAAATCCAGCCAATTGTGACTTAAAATCCACCATAATGAAGCAGCTGTGTTGATGTGTTGAGCAACTATTTCATGTTCTTGATAAGGAAGTCTGTAACCCCCATGCAATATTAGATGTGTTAGTCTTTGAGGTATCATAAGACTGTGTTAGTTTTGCTGAATTAACATGAGCAGACTCCCCAAGGTAAGTGCTGACTTCCATATTTTCTGCCTTAATACATCTTTCTGAAGTTGGAACTAAAAAAACAATCCCAAATTAATTAGCATCAAAACACTGAAGCTGTTTCATACGTAGCCTTTTTTTCTTGTACATTCCTTAAATAGAAAAAAAAAGGAGATTTGCCTATTGGCTGGCTGGCTGGCTGGATGGATGGATGGATGGATGGATTCATACAGGTAGTCCTTGACTTACAACAATTCATTTAGTGACTGTATGAAGTTACAACAGCATTGAAAAAAGCGACATGATCATTTTTCACGCTTACGAATGTTGCGGCATTCTCTCGTGATCACATGATCAAAATTCAGACCTTTGGTAACTGATTCACATTTATGACGGTGCGGCGTCCTGGGCTCACGTGATCCCCTTTTGCAAACTTCTGACGAGCAAAGTCAAGGGGGGGAAGCCAGATTCGCTTAACAACCGTGTTACTAACTTAACAGCTGTAGGGATTCACGCAACAGCTGCGGCGAGAAAGTTCGCAAAATGGGGCAAAGCTCACTTAACAGATGTCTCACGTAGCAACAGAAATTTTGGGCTCGGTTGTGGTCGTAAGTCTAGGAGGTATTCCACTTTTCTTTTCCATTTGAGTCTGCAGGTTGGCTAGAATTAACTAAAAGGTTGAAAATCGAAAGTCTATCATTCAGAACCTTGAATAAAAGCCATACGTCTCAATATCGATGGATGTATAGACCTCAGTATTTGAAATGCTTCGCCTCCCGCCCCCCCCCGGGTACCCCAGTGATGGGGCCAAGCACACCACTGCCACGGACAATGTCCTGAAGCGGTCGTTGTAATTTGGGACAGCTAATGAATACCGTGCCTGTTCCCCAGGAATTTCGTCCTCATGAAAATGCCTTTGCCCGTGAACGACATTGCTGTGGCTTACCGGAGTCATCCAGAGAAAATGGAGGAGATTGTGCACCAGGTACAAAGGGGGACGGGATGTTGAAAGAAAAAGGGAATAATGTGACCCAAGAAGCAGTCTTGTTCAGCCTTTTTGGGAGCCTTTTTTTGAATGCTCAGATTCCACCAAAGGATTGATGTACAGAATTTATGTAACTGTGCATGTGTTGTGCATATGATACTTATTTTGGGGTAAGTGTAGTAGTTTGTTTAAGTGGAAGGGAAAGGGCATATCTATACCTTGTGGATGTGACATGTGTGTATGTGTGCTACAGATACAGTCTTACCTTGCAAGAAATCAGATTCAAGTGAACCTGCTTAAGGAGAAAGGCCAGCTCCAGCCAGACAGTCAACCCAGCTCTTCTGAACAGGTAGGAATACCTGGAACCCTCCTACCTTTGTTGTTTTCTATGTAGCTTGCCTATGTCTATTAGCAAAGGCAAAAGGTGTTGCTTAAGGTCAACAGGTCAAATTGCATATAGGTTGACTGGGAATGTTGAGAGTTGATGTGTCTAGGAACAGTCACTATATTCAGACTAAAATAAATGAAGAATGGTTGCAGGATTTGCTGTGGCTAGTCTAAAGAAAAAGAGGACTAGGGGTGACATGATAGCAGTATTCCAGTATTTGAGGGGCTGCCACAAAGAAGAAGAGGGGGTCAACTTATTTTTCCAAAGCAACAGAGGGCAGGGCAAGAAACAATGGAATAATCAAGGAGAGAAGCAACCTAGAACTAAGGAGAAACTACTCACTAACCGTGAGATCAATTAAACCGTGGAACAGCTTGCCTTCAGAAGTTGTGGGTTCTTCATCGCTGGAGGTTTTCAAGAAGAGATTGGACAGCCATTTGTCTGAAATGGTATAGGGCTTCCTGCCTGAGCAGGGGGGATGGACTAGATGACCTCCAAGATCCCTTCCAGCTCTATTCTGAATTGAGTTGAAATTCAGCACATCTACAAGATGTTGCCTGGAGAAGGCTGATCTAAAGACTATGAGCTGTTCCTAAGGGGTCCATGAAGACTGCCAGCCATAAGAATCAAATCATAGAGCAAGTCAACGTGTTGAAGTGCTTCACAGTTGTTGTCCTCCAGGATTTAGAACAACACCGTGGGCTTATTTTTACGATCCAGAGCAGATGGGGACACCAAAGTTCAAGAACATTTCTGAGTCCACGTTTGGGGGCAATCTCCTCAACGAAACATGCCCCCTTATTCTCAAATCTGCAAGCCTCCACAGTGGCAGACCTCGAATACAAACTGGGATGCTGGTACAAATTAAATGTTATAATCTGCAACAAGGGGGAAGGTGCTATTTATATTTCGCCAAATGCTAGACTGTTCTGGAATCGGAAATGTGACAATGTCTCTTGGTAAATGTCTCCCCCATAAAGCATTCAAGATGGGAAATAGTCGATGCTTTGTTGGGGTGTGAATTTACCTAAGAATACCAGATTCGGATGCTGACCCTGGCTTGCCTAGAGCCACCAAAGCAACCAATAGGCATTCCTGTCTCACTATGAATTTAACCCAATGGGGCACCCAGTTTACAATATTCAGTAGCAGAGTTCCACTTGAATTCTGACTAGATATTGAAAGTGTAAAGGTATGGAAAATTTGAAAATCACATTAAAACAGCTTCCCTTTTTCCATCCATTTTCTCTTTCAATCAGGAATATAGAAGGCTGGGAAATTCAGCTTCTCTCAGCATTAGCCAAAGACTCCAAGATCCTCCATTAGGCTACAGGTCCCTCAGTAGTGGTAAACAATCATCAAAGGATCTCCTCTTTTCATTTTTAAAGACTTTTAAGCAATACTTTCCCCAGTGTAGAATGCCTACTCAGAGCAGCTGAGAAGTTCTGGAAGTTGAAATCCAGTACACCCTGGGGGAATCCATGTAGAAGAGGCTACAATACCTTGACAGAAGAGAATATTTATAGCTCTGGGTTGAATTATGGGGTCCTTGGTGCTCTCTGAGCCTGGTGGTTTTCTTGCAGACATTTCTTTACCAAACTAGGTAACCTCATCAGTGTCTCGAACAATGAACTTGAAGGTTATGTGGGACAATGGAATTTATGGGCAAAGGAGTAAAGGTACAAATCACATAGATTTACACTAGATCGTGTCCTATGCCTGTTATGCTAATCCAGAAGAAGGTTACAAGCCCTGTTCCAACAAAAGTACTGCAGGTAAAGTACTTACAAAATTGCTTTTCAGGGATCAGATATCATTCAGTTTCCCTTTCTAGTGCAGACCTATTCTTGCAACATTGTCTGGGAACATCTAATGATCTTGCTTTCATTGTTAGGCGGTGCAAGATGCTTGTCAGACTGTGCAGAAATATATTGGGCGGCTGAGCTGTGTCCAGGATGTGGAAGTTAAGGCTGATCTACTTTGGGCTGAGGAAGCCATCAAGGATGCAACCCTTTTTATGGATGTGAGTTTTTCCTTCGTTGTGTTCATTGCTTTCCCTTTTGACGGCTTCTTTTGATTTGGAAGGGCAGGTATCACTTTCATTGTGCAGCCTGTTTTGTCCATCATCATCATCTATATAAATAAAAATGTAAACGTTCGTTTGTTCAAAATCTTAAATCTCTGAAAGTTCTTCACCCATTGCTTTGAAATTTTGACACAACATTGCATTCGAATACGCGCGTGTTTTTATATACCTACTATTATATAGATGTCATACCTGTGACAGGTAAAAACATGCTTTTTTTGAAAAACAGCGCCATCTGTTGGACGTAAAAGCAACACACGCTACGATTTTACGATTCCATTTCAATGTTTCCGCTTTACGATCCATTTACGATTTCCAAATTTCCAATTTTACGATTCCATTTCAATGTTTCCGATTGCATTGTTAAATTGAATTTTCATAGATTTCGATTTATTCATTTTGATTTAATTATTTCGTGTGACATTGCGTTGGAATTGATGCACAGACAATGGAACAACAAAAAATATTGTATACCCACAAGCATTGTGAAATTAAACATATTAGAAACGTGCACTTTCTCTTTTCTTTCTTTTCCATTTAACCAGACTGAGCCACAGCAACGCGTGGCCAGGTACAGCTAGTGCTAAATAAAAGTGGTTTTCAGAGTTAATTTCAGGATCAGTTGGTTATGTGAATCCAGCCATTGTGATTTGTAGATCAAGACTAGTAGTTTACTTGGTGGTGAGCTTCCAAACAATAATTCAGCCAACGGTGATGAAGGTGAACCACACATAGAGTTTTGGGTGAACCTATTCTCAGTTTCATTGTAGAGGTCATGCCAGTTGCCCCTGTGCCAGCCCCAAGGATGGCGCTCATGATGTGACATTCTCATATAAATGACACGTCAATTATGTAATTCATATCATTTGTGCAATAATGTCGTAACGCGCCTAATCTCACTTTCTCATCCCACTCATGGGTGACAACGTGTAGCAGAAGTGTTAAGATTACACTGGAATCTTATGATATCATAAATAACTTTCCTTCAAATAGGTGTTCCAGTCATAAAATGTTGGCTTTGTGTGCTGTCTGTTTATTTAATTCCAGTGGTTTTTTTTAAAAAACAAGTAAGAAGAACATTTGGTCCCGGGTTTAAGAAATTAGAACTAGAATATATCTGGAAAGGATACCTGAAGTGATAATGTGTTTATTTAAGGTTAAATTTGACTATGGTAACTGTACATTTATAAAGCTTAAAAACAGGTTTAGAATTTATGGAAATTTAATTTAGAAATGGATTATTTTAAATATATTATGCTATTGGAGGGAAATAGAGAGGGAATATTTAATGCATTGATTTGAGTTATTCATATATGGCTTTATTGTTGGATGTTTGATTGCCCCAGCACTACGGTGTGTCTCGAGCACTTTGTTCTAAGAAATAAAAAACCAATAAAATTTATTTATTTTTTAAAAAAAGAAGAACATTTGGTCCAATAAATGTGTTCCTCCAAATTTACCGATCGACAACAACTCCTAGAATTCCTGCCCATCAGCCTGCTAGGAGTTGTAGCTGTGATCTGGAGAGCTGAAAGTTCCTCACCCTTGCTGTCATCCTTCAGATGTTGTTGAAGTCCACCTCCTTTCATTGCTGATCGCAAAGACCATGTGAACACTATGCAGATCTCTTTCCCAACAGATTTTGCCCATTTTGTACGAAGCGGGGACGGCTTCCTACTGGAACGGCAAGCTTCAGCACAAATTGGAAAAACTAATTGAGGAAGTTTCTCAGACCTACAGCCAGGAGATCCAGGTAAAGCTGGGCTTTGGTGTTGCACTGAGCTGTTGGTGGCAAACATCTTTTCCTGCTTTGATCTTTTGGGAAGCTCCCGTAGCCACAGAGAGCCTACGGGGAACTAGATGGGGAGACTTTCTGATTTAGAAGAAGACAACTTCCTTCTGTGTTCTTCATCTAACATTTGTACTGCAAAAGCTAGCATTTGGTGTTGGCCTAGAACTTAATGTCCTGGTAACCTTGCTTTAATTGCTTTCTTTTTAAAAAAAATATGAACGTATCTACTCCATATGAGAGAACAATACGTCCAAGAACATGTTGCTTAGCTTTTGCCATTCTGGTGCCATCTGGCTACGTGGAAATGGAAATACCAAAACTGTCCACTCCGTCCATTTGAAAAGTTCCCAGGGGAGAAGGATTACTGTACTTTTGGCAATATCTTTGAGAATTCACAGACTTCTCCCTCTCTCTGATTATGAGAAGCTGAAGATAAAGGAGAATATTTGTAACTCTGGGCTGAAATGAGGGGTCCTTGGTGCTCTCTGAGCTTTGTTGTTTTCTTGCAGATGTTTCATTACCCAAACTAGATAACTGAGAGTAAATCCCACTCTTTACTAGCACTGATTATGTTACCTAGTTTGGGTAGTGAAATTCAGCATCAAGGAAGCTTAATACAAGTATGTAAATTATTTTTTAATTTTTTATACACTGTCACTGTCATGGAAAACCAAGAATTTAAATAAGAGTGTGAACAGGATTTATGATGAGGCAATCAAGATGATCAATGAAAAGAAGCTTTATACTGATGTGGTTATTTGCAGAAACATGAGAAAAATGTTTATGTTTAATTGTCATTTATCTAAATAAGAACTGTATTAATTTAAGGTTGGCTAAAGAGAATATTATTGGAAGAAGAGAACATCGAGTAAAATTATTATATGGACTATAGAATTATAGAAATTGTTATTGATTTTTTTAAAACATTAACCCAGACAACACGATGTTTACCAAATATTAAGGTGTATATTAAAAATCAATAAAACATATTTTTTAAAAAAGAAAAGGAAAACACAAAAGCATCTTGGAGACAGAGAATCTGGCACTGAATGGGTTTATATCAAGGGTCTTCAAACTTGGCCCTTTTCTGACTTGTGGACTTCAACTGCCAGAATTCCTCAGCCAGGGTTTATATTAAATGTTATCACATTGATGGTCTATCTATTCAAAGAGCTCCAATTGTCCTTCTATAACTGTTGACCATTGCTTGTGATGACCAACATGTTGACATTATTGCTAGCTGCAGAGACTCAGTGTCTCTTCATTGACCCTTCTTCTTACCACAAAGGTGGTTTCACTTGCCTTCTCCAAGTAGGTGAAGACCAACAGAAAGGTTGTTGTCACCTCCCTTAGTTTTCTTCTCTGGATTTCTTTGCTTCCTCTTTTAACACTTCGGGCATCTAGTTCTTGATCTCCTGGCAGCCTCAACCATTGGTGTTGAAGTATGTCTTTGATGTTGTCTCTCCATCTTCTTCTGGGTCTTCTTTGTGACCTTCTCCTCTTTTTGTATATGCCTTGTATGGTATGGCATCTCATGACATCCTCTCCCGGTGAGCAAATTACTTTATTTGCTGTTTTTCTATGTAATTTAAGATAGGCTCTATGCCAATTCTTTCTCTTCTGGTCTCATTTCTGATTTTTATCTCTTTTGGTCACTCCAGCAGCTTTATTATTTTATTTATTTATTTCACTAACTTATATGCCGCCCTTCTCCCCACGGGACTCAGGGCGGCTCACAGCATGTTAAAACAACACAAAAACATTTCCCCTATAAAAGCCAATTAAAAACCAAATATTTATAGCTGTGTCATTATTAAAATCTTTAAAAATTTTCCCTATTTAAAATTCACCCTAGGTCAGTCCCGCTTGCTG
>NW_015386903.1:220631-239294 GCF_001527695.2 Protobothrops mucrosquamatus
CTCTCTCAGCCCCTCGGTAAACCAAGGAGATGGTCGAGATCCACGTCGGGTCAGAGGCCGCAAAGGCACGACTCGGTCCAATGCTGCGGCGGCAGTTGTCTCCCAGGCCGCCGCCTGATTTTCCGCCGAGTCGTGGACTAGATCCTCCGGATATGGCCCAAGCTCCATCAGGAACCTCTCGGGGTCCATCAGTCGCCTGAAACATCTCCTTTGACTAACTTTGTATCAATTAGACCTAGAAATGTAGGATACACACAAAGTACAGGATCTTCTCAGCTACTTGCTCCACTGACAACTACTTACAGTGTCTTCTAATTATCCTTGTGCCAAAATATTACTAATGAGGATTGGCTTTCCACGATGACCAGGGGATGCTAGGAAGATGCTGGATGTTACTAGTGAGGAAAGAGGGAATCAATTTACTCCAATTCCCAGAAGTGATACTCAACTGAGCTTTCCTTATAGGCTGTTGTGCAATCCCAATTGGACGTTACGCAGAGTTTGCACCCCCAAATCTTGCAGAAAACAGGCTTCTTGGAGCAGCTATTCTGCAACGCATCAGAGACAAACGTCCTGGACCAGTTGATGACTGAGGTGTATGACAAAGTCATGTAAGTAATCCACCCTCTTCAAGCTTTATCAGAAGGGTGAAAAGTAGCTGCATGTGCACTTACATATATGCATATTCATATGCACACCCTTGCAGGTTTTGCCTGTAAACTGTTTTCTCCTTCAGATTTCAGTATGCCTGGTGGCCCAAAATGATTGGGTGGAAGGAGCAAGAGGTCCTTACCTTCTCTTTCCACCCCACAACTTTATGGATACTTGCTCAAGGAGCCTTGAGCGATCATCTCTCTTGGCCTACTCAGCTTCCATATAACAGCATTAGAATAACAGAGTTGGAAGGGACCTGGTAGGTCATCTAGTTCAACCCCCCCTGGCCAAACAGGAGATCCTACACCATTTCTGACAGATGGCAGTCCAGTCTCTTCTTGAAAGCTTCCAGTGATGAAGCTCCACAACATCTGATGGCAAACTGTTCCATTGGTTGATTGTTCTCACTGCCAGAAAATTTCTCCTTATTTCTAGGTTGAATCTCTCCTTGATCAGTTTCATCCATTGCTTCTTGTCTGGCCTCCAGGTGCTTTGGAAAATAGGTTGACCCCCTCGTCTCTGTGACAGCCCCTCAAATATTGGAAGGTTGCTGTCATGTCTCCCCTGGTCCTTCTCTTCACTAGACTAGCCATGCCCAGTTCCTGCAAACGTTCTTCATATGTTTTAGCCTCCAGTATTTCATTCTTCCTGGCCCACCAAGTCTTCTTCTGATTGATAGGAAGATCCAACTATCAATTACTGAGGCCATGACCAATATTATCACTGAGAAGACATTGGAAGAGTTAACCACCATTCAGGACAGGCTGGTGAGTAGGTTGGGCAACCTGCCAAGACATTAATGGTCCCATAGGAGTTTTGTGTAAAGGCAGTCCTCGACGTACGACCACAATTGAGCCCAAAATTTCTGTTGCTAAGTGAGACATTTGTTCAGGGAGTTTTGTCCCATTTTATGGCGACCATTATAAAAGTGAGCCGGTTGCCAAGCGTCTGAATTTTGATCAGTGACCGTGGGGATGCTGAAATGGTCATAGGTGTTAAAAAAAGTAGTTATAAGTCACTTTTTTGTGCCGTTCTAGCTTCGGTCACTAATTGAACTGTTGTAAGTCGAGGACTACCTATAGTACTGTTTCCTTTCACCTTTGCACCCTGTCAGCAGGTTCGATCCCCACACTAAACTAGGTAGAACAAAATTTTGCTCTGAGCAAAGTGTAAAATTGTACTGTATTTCTTTTGTATACTATAACCCCAGATTTCCACCCTATGTGATCAAGGCATCTTACAATATAAGTCTTCAGGCAATATTATGCCAAGAAGAAGTAATTTATGCACTCTTAAATTCAGTTCCTGCAAAAGAGAATTCGGTTTTATACCACATTCTTGGGATGAATGATCATTTCTTTCAATAATATCTTCTATCCTTTTTTTTTTTTACCATAATTGGCCTAGATTGTGGATTGGTTTGGTTTGCTTTGATTTCTAAGACTTCGTCAGTTGTTCCTAATCTGAAAAAGGCCAATGGGAAGAGCCCCTCATATTTACCATTGAGGTATAGTCAGAATTTCTTCTGAATTAAAAAAAAAAGTGGAAGCAGACACTTTTCTATGAATAAGAAGAAATGTTTGGCACAGCGCAAAAGAGAAACAGACAACGCAGAAGTGATGTCAGCCAGTCCAAAATAAAACGATGTGCCGTGTCATTGAAAAACAACATCTATAAAATCTGACTTGATGAAGTATTCTAACCACTGCTTTGAACAATGGCTCACTTCAGCCCCAGCTGAACTCTTCCAAGTGATTCAGACTTTTGCTGAAATGTAATTTCTACCAGCCGCAGCCAGCCTGGTCAATATTTGGGATGCTGGGAACTTGAATAAAACAACTGCTGGAAAATCTCAGCGGGTGGCACCATTCAAGTTGACCTTTGTTGATCTTAAAATTTAAGCATGACAGCCCCTCGTCATTACTTGGGTGGTAGACTCCTTGGAGATCCGAGGGCTGTTGGCTGAAAAGCCAAAACAAGTCCCAGAAGGAGGCAACGTTGCCATGTGGTCACTAAGAATTGAAAATGACTTGGGGGCACTTGTCAAACGCTCCACTACTTAAACCTCTAAGTAAAAACAATCCTTAGTTCCCTTAGTTGGGAAAGAAATAATTTTATTAGAAGTCAAGTGTATTGCCATCAAGCATAGCCAGAACTGAGAATTGCACACCCAAATCCCTAAATTCAATTCCCCCCCCCCTCAAATACCTCCCCTCACTGACTTGCCCCCATGACCAATCAGGTTCAAGCAACATGTTTTCCAAATGGCCGCTTCAAGCGTAGGTTGGTATGCAGCTGCCTTCTTTTCCTAACCAGGTGACCTTGAAGCAGCATCTCTGGAAGATACAGCAGTTACTTTCTTTTCCCCCCAAGCATCTTCCCTCCCATCCAACCCCACTAGAGTTCATGGCAGATTGTCACCACATGGTAGCAAAGCAAGCATGTGGTGGCATCCGACAGCAGGTACTCCGCATGCTAGCTTCTTCCTAGCATTTCCTCTCTGTAGGAACTCCAGGTAACCAAGAGGGATCCTACTTCACTTCTAAGCCTTGAGGAATTCAGCCAGACATTTTTGCATGCGAACAACTTCCTTACTCCCTTCACGTTAACCAGATATTTCCCTCTCTTAAAAATGTATTCTCATTTATCCCTTTCAGCCTTGGCTTTCCTCATGCCTTGGTTCTGTACGTAGCTTGCATCTGCTCAACAGAGGGGAGTTTTTTAAGATGCTGTTTCTTCTATCCATAGGTGGCTGCCCAGTGGAGACACACTTGCTCTACAACTCTTCTGCCAACACCTAGTTTAAATGGTAACACTTGTTCTGTTTGAGTGGAGTGGGCAATCTAGACCTTGATATCATATTCAGCTCTGCCCATTATTCTCCATGCCAGTGTTGCCAAAAATGAACGGCACATTCTGTACATGGCACATCTTTAATAAAAAGGGTGCTTTAAAAAAAAAAAGCTTGCAAAAGTTTCCTGCAAACAAGGAACTGTGAAGAATATCCTGGGAACAACATAATCCCACCAACTCTATATGGTTGTCCTGGCATCTCTAGTTCTGGGTTGCTCAAGAGAAATTCCGACCACCAGCCGTCAAAATATCGTTCTACTTGTTAGGGCATTATTTCAGCAAGCCTGAAACAAACCAATGGGACCAAACCCATAAACCCTGAAAGCCAAAGAAAATTAATCCTGCTCATTTAAATTCATGGGATCTAAATGAACCCTCCCAGATTGATTCTTTTGACTTCAGTGGGACTTAAGCACGATCATTTTTTTTCCCCTGGCTTTGGGGCAGAGTGGTTTAGGATCCATATTCGAAGTGGTTTAGGTACACATTCTGCAGACAGAAAAATTGTCCGGTGATAGGTTCCAGCATGATCCCGAAAGCTTGGAAATACAACCCTTTGGTCCCGGGTGACCGATCCAGATCAGATCCTGCAACGTTATCCTGGGACATGTATATTTACTTTTATTCAAAACATAGTTTAATTTCTGGACCCCTCTGAAGATAAGACTTCAGTATCGCTCTGCCTCCATGGAAGTCTACTTCTCAGCTCTACCTCTGACTCTGCATTAAGTGGAGAACCCAGGCTGGTCCCTTCCTCAGGGCTCAATCCTGCCTTTACAGGATCCCAATCCCTTTGGCTAGTTGACAGTTTTTCCAAAGAGTGATCTTGGCAACCTCTGACAAATAAGAATCCCAGAGAGATGGCAAATCAAGCTTCTCCCATCCCTTCCCTTCCCCTAGAGCCTGGTGGCTAAGCATGCCTTGTCAGTTTAGTCGCCTGGTCTGTAACAAGCCTTCAGGTGACAAGAGATGTTGCTGTGTGGCAGAAGGGCAGTCTGCTGTCTGCCTGGCAACTCTCCACCAACCTCCTCCTCCCCTCCCCCTTCATCTCCTTTTTCCTCCCCCTCCCTCCCTCCCTCCCTCCCTGCCTGCCTGCCTGCCCTTCCTCTTCCCTCTTCTAGGTTTTTCAGAACTGGCGCTGAAGGTAGGAGCCGGAGATAACGAGATTGGAAGTCCCCAGTCTGAGCTGTCACTCAGCCGTGCCTCCGCGAAGTCACGCCCTGCTTCCACAAAGGATGCTGAGCCTGGGAGCGGGCTGCTGCCTCGCACAGAGCCTGCATCCGCAGCATCCCTTATGGACCTGCCGACTGCGGGGGAGAAATTGGAGCATTACACCCGAGACAGGCCCAGGCCAAACCGTAGGAACAGGCAACCTCCCAACAAGACAAATGTAAGAGCTTTCCTACCCGGAGTGGTGGTGGTGGTGGTGGTGGTGTGCTGGGGAGGGGTGGTGGAGGAAAGAGGGCTGTATTTTTATTTACGTTTGGGGTGGTGCGTGTGCTCTCCGTGGGGGCGAGGCGAGCAGACCATCGGCCAGGTGTTTATTGCAGCAGCCACCCTGGAAAAGGAGAAGGGACCGAAGCAGCAGCTGTTTGATTATGCGCCTTGTCAGCTGGGCCAATGGTCATCGCTGCGCAGAGGACAAGCTAGTAAAATATCTGAGTCAATGCTGCTTTAGGGAGGCAGGATGGCTGGCATCTTGGCTGCCTGTGTTTATTTACTAGTTATGGGGATTCGTGGCGGTGATTCCTGATCTGCAACAACTGCAGGCTTGGGAGGGAGTGGGTGGGGGGGAAGGATCCCAGCCCATTTACATGCATGTGCCGGCTTCCTTGTCATATGTTTATGACTATCACGCTCCCATTTATGGAAGAATGAAGCTCTAGGAGTCTCGTTTGCTTCTGTCTTCCTGGAAAGCTGCTCCCGCCTTATCGTAGGATTGCTATATGATTGCATTCTGCATTATTGTTGTTATTATTATTATTATTAAAAACTGGCTTCTATTATTTATATCTCCTAAACCAATTGCTTTATCTGTGGATCTGTGGAAGGTCAGGTCTTCCCTGTTGGAACATTTGGGGCCATTGACTTGATTCGGCTTCTCAGGTGAAGGAAGATGAGATCAGCATCCCTAGCTGGGTGTCCTTTTGTCAGAAATGGACCGTTGATGGAACGGTCATTAAGCCCTTGTTTACGGTGGGGAAATAAGTTCTTGGTGCAGACAAGCGGTAGAACTGAGATCCGGGGAGGAAAATCCAGTATTTAGATAGGGTGTGAGAGAAATGGCACATGTCATATATACTCAGATTTATATCTCCAGAAATAGAATGTCTCCAGATTTAATAAGGTGGGACTTGGTACCCAAGAAAACATAAAGCCTCTTTTTTATTATTATTATTATTGCAAGAGACTGTGGCCTTGAAGGCAAGGCTCCAGACCTTTTTTGATCCTGCCTCTTATCTCAGTCCAATTGCAAATGACCAGTGCTGGAGGGGGAGGGGGGAGAGAAGGAAAGAACCTATTAATTATCCAGTTAGGGTATAATTATTGATTACCACTAGAAATCTGTAAACTATAAGTTGAACTTTGGAGCGTAGGGTCTGCGGATCATCCTGGATTCAAAGGGACATCCATAAAAAAAAAAACTGACAGTGGGAAATGAAGACGGAAGACAACAAAATACATGGTTTATTTTTCCTCTACCATGGATACCTCTCCCCTGCCATCAATATTTCAGGGTCTCTTCTAAGATCTATCCCAGAAGCAACACAGGAGTGAGCAGAAAAGGGTGTATTACAAATCCTCAGCTAATTTTCTTCCAGTGCTCCAGTTTTTTTAGCACTTTTCAGAGTAACACTTTTTTTTTTACTCCAATAAGATGCAGATGTGCTGAAATATTCAACAACCTACCGCACCCTAAAAGATAAGAAATTAGTATTTGGGGCTCCATAAAGCTCTTTAAAACCCCCAATGGATGCCTTCAAAACATAAGCAATAATACTGAGGATGAGTGTTATTATTTTTGTCTTTTACCTTCCTTATGGATCTGATTTGCATTTTTCATGTTAGATTTTATGTCAGTGGGCTTTTGACTGAGTAGACCTATAAATCCGGTTAATGAATTAATAACATGATATTTGCAATCCTACCCACCCACCTAATGGGTGGAGGTGAGCAACTCTTACCAAATCACCTTACCCAGATTTATAGCAGAATTTCTGAGCTCTTTCTAATATGCTAGGAAGCAAAATAGGTAGGTTAAGCCTCCCCTAGACTTAGCATGTTGTTTAACTTAACAATTTCACTGCCTCCCCAACATACACTACTCCAGATTTAACAACAATGACCATTAAAAGACAGACAACTGCAACAACATCTTTTTAGTTGGTGTCCCTAACATGACCATGTCTCCTATGCCATTAAAAGACTGCTTTTTTTTTTTTAAAGTATCCCTTCTTCAAAAAAATAAAAGAGTTGTCTGGACCTGTATTAGGTCATCTGCTTGAGATTGGGTGACCTTAATTACTTCTAAGCAAGCATGCAAGGGATGCTAGTAAAGTATCTTGGATCTGCTGTGTACATGTCATGTCTAGTCAGGTCTCAAGAGTTTCATCCCAATTGTTGACAAATTCCTGTATAAGCAACTACTGACTTTTGAAGAATGGACTTGTGTTTGGACTGCATATGTGTACAAAATGCACTTATTGTATTATTTCTGCGTGGTTACTGTTAAGCAAAGGGATGGGCAGCTTTCAGGATCTACTTAGCTTTTCACTAGAACCCCAAAATTCACCAATTAGAATCCCACGTCCATTAACCAGAACGTAATATGCTGGTTTAACATATCTCCTGTCTATGTTTGGCATTGGATAGATGTATATGTATACAAATGTAGAATACATGCATATACTTGCCAAATTATTCTGCACCATGCTACAGACTCTGAAAGCTTGTGGCCAGCAAAATTTGCTTTCATTTCAAGTTCACTATGAGCCAATACAGGAATAGATGAGTGTTGGGGTTGATCTTCACAGTTGTTAATAGAGCATTGTTTTTATAGCATTTCCACATGTTCAAAACAATGTTTAATATTATAATCTGAATCTGTTTAGTGTATCGTTGCTTACAACTTATCTTTTTTAACATACTGTGTGGAATTTACAAGTAGCTTCTTAGCAACACAGTTGTTTAAGTGTGGGTTGCATTCTTGTAGATTAAGGGTTTTATAGGGAGGAGCTATAACTCATTGTTGAATGAGTCCTTCTCATGTAGCAAGTTCTAATTCCATTCTTGTTATTTTTAGATGAACCTGAATAATTATTGATCAAAGCCTTGAGAGCTCATATCAGCTCTGTTGACACTTTGGATCCAACTTAATGGAAGGCAGCTTGTTGATAGTCCCTCTTAGGGTGACTAAATTCTATTGTGGATGGTTTCTTTGTCAAATTATATTATGCCTGATAGACTGATAGTCATCTATTAGCCGTATTAGCCAAAGCAAATATTGAGTAGTTCCAGATTTCAGTTGAAATAAACTGGTCAATGATATTCCCAAAGGCAACAATGGTTATCCATTTTTGGTTGGACCAGATGATTCCTCTTTGCACATATACTCACGAATATCTACTAAGAAGAGGTGCAAGTATGGTGTCTAGGATTATCAAAGGAGGAAAGAAAATATTTCATGTAGAAGAAGAGGTCTACAATAAATTGGATCCTGTAGCTCCCTATATGTTCCCTGAATCAACATTAATGAGCCTGATCCATTAATAGAACTTGTTTGTGCAAATTATCTATGCTAAAAGTGGGAATCAGTTGGAGGATGCTGCCATTTGCAAACCTGACTTATTGTATGGTGAGCACCGCTGATCTCATAACTTGAAAGGGCTTCTACATCAGAAAACCAGTGGAATAAAGGAAAGGGATGACTGAGTCATGTCTAATAATTAATAGGAATTGAAGCAGAGGGAAAAAGATTGGTGTATCTCATCCTACTTTACTAAGGGAACTAAGTTCCATGCAAATGCACAAGCAACCACTAATCATGATCATTTCTTCTGAGAAGTAACATTTCAAGATGCATGATGGTTTAAGGCTATTATAGATGATAATAATAATAATAATAATAATAATAATAATAACAACAACAACAACAACAACAACAACAACAATAATAATAGTTGCAAGGGACCTTGAAAGTCATCTAGTCCAACCCCCTGCTCAGGTACCATTTCGGACAAATGGCTGTCCAGTCTCTTCTTAAAAACTTCCAGTGTTGGAGCATTCACCACTTCTGGAGGCAGGTTGTTCCACTGGTTAATTGTTCTCACTGTCAGGAAGTTTCTCCTTAGTTCTAGGTTGCTTCTCTGATTAGTTTCCATCCGTTGCTTCTTGTCCTGCCTTCAGGGGCTTTGGAGAATTGCTTGACTCCCTCTTCTTTGGGGCAGCCCCTGAGATGAGAACACTGCTATCATGTCCCCCCTCGTCCTTCTCTTCATTAAACTAGACATAGCCAATTCCAGCAACCGTTCCTTATAGGTTTTAGCCTCCAGTCCCCTAATCATCTTTGTTGCTCTTCTCTGTACTCTTTCTAGAGTCTCAGCATCTTTTTTACATCGTGGTGACCAAAACTGGATGCAGTATTCCAAATGTGGCCTTACCAAGACATTGTAAAGTGGTATTAATACTTCACGTGATCTTGATTCTATCGCTCTGTTAATGCAGCCTAGCACTGTGTTGGCTTTTTTGTCAGCTGCAGCACACTGCTGGCTCATATTTAAGTGATTGTCCACTAGGACTACAAGATCCCTCTCACAGTTACTACTATTGAGCAAGGTACCACTTATACTATACCAAACTATACATTTGGTTTTTCTTGCCTAAATGTAGAACCTTACTTTTTTCACCATTGAATTTCATTTTGTTAGATAGCGCCGAGTGTTCAAGTCTGTCCAGATCCTCCTGTATCTTAAGCCTAGATATAGATATACTGTAGATAGATAGAGATAGAGATAGAGATATATAGATATAGATATAAAAATCAGGTGTACCTAAATATAATTCCAAGCTGCTATCTCAGAATGCCTGTACTGGTCAGATATTCTTATCCCAGAGTTGGACTCTTGAACAAATTATCCAGATTTGTTCTGTGTCCTGGATAAATTAGCCTTAGATCTAAATAGTATCAGCTAACTTGCTATAAGCAACTTATAATCATAGGGATCTGCCTTATACTGAGGCAGACTTGAATTAATCTAGCCTACCATTTTCTACTACTGGGCAGGAGCTGTTGAGGGGCTCAGTTAAGTATCTTTTCCTTTCATCTAGTCTCTCTCATTGGAACTGAATCGCGGATCTCTGCACAGAAACCATCATTGTGAAATCAGTGCAGCCAATGTCAGTTCAAGGTTATATGGTGCTCCTGGTCCACTTTGATTGATAACCCCACCTCTGACCCAAGCACAGAGTTGCATTTTTAGAATGATCCAGAAGGAGAGGTGATGTTGTGAATCCCTTAAGTTTCCCCTGAGACCTGTAAATTCAGGGGAAGGAGAACCCAACCATCGCTACCGTCCTCGTTCACAAGAGCTCCAATTTCACTGAGGTGTCAAACTTGTGAAAACTCTCCACCGTTGCCTTACATCTACTGATGCCGCGAAATATATGCAGAATTAAAATTGCCGGCCCTAAAAGTTGCAGTTATAAAGCTCTGGGGGGGAAATACGACAGCCTCCCTTGTTTTTTTTGCAGTCAGATGATGAGATTGTGTAGATACCCCTTTGATTCACAAGGGTGGACAACAGTCTGTGGTGTAATTTCAGGGAGGCTCAAACTGGCATTAAAGTTGGGAAAATAGCCAACCTTCCTCTGTGTGCTGATTCTTTTTTCTTTTTTTTTAATTAGAGACAATCTGGGTTGCCAAAGAAGTTATAAAGCTCAGAACATCTTCTGCAGATATCCATGGAAGGAAACAATGATAGAGCATGATTTGAAATGAGTGTGTGTGTGTGTGTGTGTGTGTGTGTGTGAGAGAGAGAGAGAGAGAGAGAGAGAGAGAGAGAGAGAGAGAGAGAGTTTTAGTGCTGGTTTTAACACAGAAGTAGAACCCTTGTACTATATACATTTATAAATTCATGGTTCTGTCAATGCACATAGAAAACAGCAGAAAAAGACCGAGGGGTCCATCAAGTCTTCCTTTTGAGTTTGTTTTTTTATTTTCTTTTTAATACCGACCTCTATTACTTAATGGGTTAAATACAACAAGATTTATAGGATTAACTCAAGATTTTCTTGGGGAAACCCTTTGCAATTCTCTGATTTCAGTGAATGCCATGTATTATTTTAAATGGTTTACTCTACAACTTGGTGCCTCTTCTGGGGCTATGTAATTATATTGCCTCCTTTACTTATCTGTAAGACAACACGTTGCTGTCCTGCTTCAATTGACGGAGAACAGAATTGCCAAAATCACTGAAGTCCTGCATTTTCATGTACAGTTAGCCCTCAAATAATGGCTACTCGTTTAGGAACCCTTTGAAGTTGTGACAGCATGAAAAAAAAGCTGGTCTTAAGACTGGTCTTCTCTCTTACGACCACTTATGCAGCAGCCCCAGGGTCATGTGATCAAACTTCGAGCACCTGGCCACCAGCAACCGGCAGTTGCAGGGTCCTCAGATCACGTGATTGCCCTTTGCGACCTTCCCATCTTTGCTTATGACCAGCAAAGTCAATGGGGGAAGACAGATTCACTTAATGACAACATGTTTTGCTTAACAGCACGGCAAAAAAAAAGGTCATAAAATTGGGTGCAACTCAATTACCACCTTACTTGGCGATAAATGGTAAGTTCTGGTCTCAGTTATGGCTGTAAGGACTACCCGTGTTGGGCAAAACGAGGCCAAAGTTATGAAGACCTTCTCATAACTGGACTAGGTTGTGTTGATATGGAGATTGTATCTATTTTAATCGTGCAGCTCTGTGTCCTTTGTGGTTGTAGCTGGTGCCCCAAATGATGTTGAGTTATTACTGAAATCAAGGCAGCGAGTTGTCAGAATTAATTTATTGATTTTAATAGGTTTTTTAGCGTGGCTTGGATTTGTGCCATATAATATAGCCACGCTAAAATCCCACCGAACAGAGGCCTTTGTGTTTAAGAGTCCTGGTGGCGCAGTGGTTAGAATGCAGTATTGCAGGCTAATTCTGCTTACTGTCGACAGTTCGATTCTCACCAGCTCAAGGCTGACTCAGCCTTCCATCCTTCCGAAGTCGGTCAAATGAGGACCCAGATTGTTGGAGGACAATATGCCAACTCTGTAAACCGCTTAGAGAGGGTTGTAAAGCACTGTGAAGCAGTGTATAAGTCTGAGTGCGATTGCTAGTGCTATTACTAGTTCCTGGGGTTGTGTGCTGTTTATATAAATAAGTCTACAAAGTCCACTTGACTAGCACATTTTTTAAAAAAAATTCAACAGCTTGTTTAATGGCACCGGACCTGGTTACCTCCGAGACCGCCTCCTGCCACAGATTACCCCCCACCGACCTGTACGCTCTCACAGAGTGGGTCTCCTCAGGGTACCGTCGGCCAGACAGTGCCGGCTGGCGACCCCAAGGGGGAGGGCCTTCTCTGTGGGAGCTCCCACCCTCTGGAACGAACTGCCCCCAGAGATCAGGGTGATTCCNAGCGGGACTGGCCTAGGGGATTTTATAGGGGTTTTAATTACTTTTAAATTTGACATTCTCAAATATTTCATTTTAATTAAATTTTAACTAGGTGTAATATGTTAGCTTTTTATCATTTGTCAGCCGCCCTGAGTCCGAAAGGAGAAGGGCGGGATATAAATACAATTAATAAATAAATAAATAAATAAATAAATAAATATTTGTAATACCATATGACTAATGCAAAAGAAATGTTATTTAGTTGTGATAGGAACCAAAACAAATGGCATCCATGTTTCATTCAGCACTTACCTGCTCTTCTTGGTTCTTGGTCAAATGCTCATGTAAGATTTAAATTTTTAGCATTATTTTCTTCTGTTGTCCCTCACCCACGCTGACCTTCTACGTCCTTTTGGCATCCACAAGACGTGCGGATTGGTACGATGGAAAGTGCTATTCCCTGTATCTCCCATGTTGCCTCCCTAAAATACCCCAAGAGCCCTAGAGTGAGGAAAGATAACGGCGATTCTTATTTTAGGTGCAGCCGCCTGTGCGTGAGAATACCGAAGACAGAAGTATTGCCAGGTTGGATGAAGGCTTAGATGAATTCTTCACCAAGAAGGTGATTCACGAATATTTACTGTAAGTAAAGACTCCATTGAGGCATTTTCAAGAAATGTTAACTGGGTGGTAGGCAAAGACAGGGACTTTCCACGGAACAAGGGATGCGTAATGGGAAGAAGGGGTAACTTTGAGAAACGGGAGGAAGAGCTTCAACCTATCCCCCCAGGCCTTGGTGAATAGAGATGTAAGGTCTCCTGCTTGGATTAGAACAGGGGTCTTCAAACTTGGCCCTTTTATGACTTGTGGACTTCAACTCCCAGAATTCCTCAGCCAGCATGCCTGGCTGAGGAATTCTGGGAGTTGAAGTCCACAAGTCATAAAAGGGCCAGGTTTGAAGACCCCTGGATTAGAAGATCTACAAGGTTCTTCTCACCCTGTGATTCTATGTTCTAATCCCTGTCAGAAGCAGGTTGATCACATTAGTACCAATCCTTTTCTTCTTCCAAATAACACACACGCAATCTTATGGATGTGTTTTTGGCAAAGTTGACCTACCTATTTAATCTCTTGATCCATCTCCCCACCCCCACCCCTCCCCAAATAATATTACAAGTAATTCCATGCTTCCTTTCCTTCCCCGCAGTCCTACTTCGTTGGAAACCTCACCAACAGCAGTCGCATCGCCATCTTCTGGTTCCCGGACTTTAAAAAAGAAAATTGGACACTTCTTTGCCTTCAAGAAGCCAAAGTCAAGTCGGGGTGCCAAGTCTGAGAAAGACCCTGAGGGTAGTCCCTCACCAGCAAGGGGCAGGAAGCTGATGCTCAGTGACATTTTAAGGACCCCCAGCAAAGCCGGTGACTCAGCCAAAACTCTAAGCAAATCTGAGGAAGGGGGGCTGGCTGGGGAGAACAGAAGCTACCTGGAACAAAGCCAGACACCGGATAGTGCACGAAGGGCCAGGCCAAAGTACTCCAGAGAAGGGAAGTCTCAGTCCTTGATACTCCTGTCAGGAGAAGAGACAGAGGGACTTGGCGTGAGGCATGAGAAAGTAAGTCTCTTCTTTGATCTCATTGGTAGCTCTGCAGTTATTTGTTGCTCTTTTCTTCCACCATGGAACTCAAGGTGGAGAACTCATGGTGTTTGAAGGAAGCCTCTTATTCAACAGAGCAAGGGGGGACAAGGTTGAACCTTCAGGAGATGCCCTGGAATTATCATCTCTGCTTATCACATGAAGGATCCATTTTCTCTCAAAATGGAAAGTAGTAAATTGTTGGCAGAGGGAACTTGTGAATGATAAGTTGGTAGATTCACCAACCAACCCCTCTGGACTTTGCAGGGCCTACGGTTTTCTGTGGTGGCTACTTGGGAGGCACTGGGAGTCCTTTGAGGGTGTTCATCTTCTGGCTGTGTGTGAAGGAGACCATGTGGACATGCAACAATATTTAGGCAATTATCCTGAGATGAGCATTGTCTATTTGATGGAGGAGCTGTAGGGAAATTGTAGGGGAATTGTCTTCCCTGCCTGGTCACGTTCTAGGAAATAGCAGGTATGATAGTAACAGCTCCAGGTTTACTGAACAATGCTTACTGTAGAAATGGAAGAATGACATTTCTTGATGTCTCAAAAGGGGAAACAAAAGTGGTCAGAACTGAATGTTGTCAGGATGGCAGCAATGACGGTTTGTGAAAGAAGGCACCTAGTCTACTTTGGCTTTAAAAAGGAGAATATTCGTAGCTCAGGGTTGAAATGTGGGTTCCTTGGTTCTGTCTAGGTTGGGTTGTTTTCTTGCAGATGTTTCCTTATGCAAACTAGTACTAACACTGATGATGTCAGCTAATTTAGGTAATGAAACATCTGCAAGAAAACAGCCAAGCTCAAAAAGCACCAAGACTCCCTATTTTGGCTTGTTTGTGTTCGTAGCAGAATCCCAGAAGGCCTCTGATATGTGAATTGAAGTAATATTTATTATGTGGTGTTAACTTTTCAGTCTTTTTTCCTATAGAAACGGTCCTTTGAGAGGAGCGATGGGGAGTTGCCCAGTTCCTTTGAACAGCGTGTCCATGTCATGCTCCATCGGATTGGGGTCACCAAGGTGTTGTCTTCTGAAGGCAAAAAGAAACAGGTAGGCCACAGAATATTGGAAATTTGCCTAAACAAGACTAGAACTCACAGTCTCCCAGTTTGCAGCTTGGTGCCTTAACCACTACACCAACCTAGCTCTCTGTACTCTACTATCCCCTTTCCAGGAAGTAAAACCCACCAGCCACAGTAGGACTAAACATGCAGGGAGGATGCAGTACCAGTTCTGAAAGTTTTCCATTTGCCAGGCAATGCTACCTTTTAGAACAAATGCCTTCCTACGGGTTGTTACGGAAGAAAATGTTCCAAAATAAACTTCTGTTGTAGCCTCCTGGCTGACTTATGTTTCACCTTCCTGAGCTGAGGGCCTCAGGAGTTTGTTTGTGCATATTAGTTGACAGAATTATTCTAGATCAGCCTGCCCAGCCCAGCGCTCTCCGCTATGCTGCAGTTGCAATACGCAGAACTCTTGAGTTACGCTAGAAGATGCCAAGATGAGGAAAATAGTTTTGTTGGCAAAAAAAAAAGTGGACTGTGAGGCGCGTGGATCTGTCTGATTCCAGGAAACAGTTGGAATCCATCACTAAGCGGGCATTGAATGTAACAATATAAAAGAACAATAGTAAATACCTCTATAAAGAAACTGCTTAAGTGCCACACTTATATCTATTCGTCGTGGTCCAATTAAAAATATTATTTTTGCCTTTCTTTAGCTGAGATCTTCCTCACCTCAGGCCCAGTTGTGGGAGTTCATTTCCCCTGTTCTGAACGTAGTCTACATTACAAGTAAAACTTTTCTTGAAAATATCCTCTCTGAGAGCTTGTATGATTTTGCATTCTTTTACAGAGCAAAGATGGGGAAATCAAAAAGGCCGGTTCTGATGGTGAGTAACAATTGGATCCTCTTTTCCCCTCTGTTCACTACCTATCATTCAAGCTTTTACAGGACGCTTCAACAGCTGATAAATAACCAAAGGGTCCTTAATAATTTCTTCCTGTGTTGAAACAGCAACCACAATGACAAGAGGTCCCTTTGTGAAATTTCTAGCCTTCCTTTCAAATTTCTTTAGGTTTTTAAGCTGCAATGGACACAAGTCATTTTTTTCAAGTGCCGGTGTAACTTTGAACAGTCATTAAACAAACAGTTGTAAATCAAGGACTCTCAGTATTGGATAAACCCGTTAAAAACCATGTGAAGTCCCAGGCCAGATTTTAGTACAGGGAGTCCTTGATTTACGACCACAATTGAGCCCAAAGTTTCTGTTGCTAAGCGACACGTTTGTTAAGTGAGCTTTGTCCCATATTTTATGACCTGTCTTATCTCAGTGGTTAAGTGAATTACTGCAGTCGGTAAGTTAGTAACACGGTTGTTAAGTGAATCTGGCTACCTCATTGACTTTGCTCGTTAGAAGGTCGTAAAAGATGATCACGTGATCCTGGGACACAGCGACAGTCATAAATATGAACCAGTTGCCAAGCATCTGAATTTGATCACATGATCATGGGGATGCTGCAAAGGTCGTAACTATGAAAAACAGTTATAAGTCCCTTTTTTCAGTGCTGTTGTAACTTTGAACAGTCACTAAATGACCTGTTGTAAGTCAAGGACTACCTGTGTGAGGCAGGTAACATGAATCCAGATCTTAAGCGGTGCTGGGTTGCAGATGGGTTGTGGGTTGTGTGGGTAAGACAATGTAATGAGTTTGTAGGAACCTAACCAAGGGATCTTAAAGGGATCAGCTGGAACCTGGGTGCTGCTCCACACTGTGAATGAGACTCATACGGTGGTATTTATTTTTTATCTCATTCATTCCCAGCCTTTTCCCCACTGTTGTGGAATTCAAGTAAAAGAGCTTCTTAAAAAATTCACCTCTAGTCAGAGCCAAACCGGCTTAATTTTTAACCAAGTAGCCCTGCCACATCCAAACATACCTTCACATGCAGACTAACTAGGGTTAGTCGTGCTAGTTTTCTGTCCTCAGAATCCTCGCTTGCATTCTCAAATGGTCCACGTGCTAAGTAGGCTAACTTCAAAATTCTTTTTCGTGGACAGCTTTGGGTAAACAACTAATAGCTTGATTGGCCTTCAGATAGATGGCCGAAGACTTTTTTCTCTCCTGCTTGATCCACTCCCTGAACATGACTCTTTGGTTTTTATTTTTTTTAGGGGATATCGTAGATTGTTCTGCCGAGTCTCCCACATGCGCTTTGAAATCACGGACACACTCCATATCCACAGGTGAGCGAGGGAGAAGCAGACCCTTTCAGTTCCTTGGTACCTAATTTTTTTCAGTCTCTCTTCTTTGCAGAGACGATGGCTTCAGTTACTTGCTAACGAATCCTTCCCTGCAATCTCACACTCCCAAAGTAGATGTGAGCCATTTAGGCGGACTGGTCAATGTAAATGCCAATTTTAATGAAGCAATTTAATTAGATTTGTTCCCACCAAACCTACTCCACTCCCCCTAACAATTAGCATTTGACATTTGAGCTGAGACATATGTGCAAAACCCAGAAATCAAGGATTGCCTAGTGGATGAGGGGAGAGTAATATAATTTTTAAGTGTTATGCTTGGGGCTTGATGGATATGGTGGTTTAACGGGGAGATAAATAACCATAAACAACCGTATAAATAACCTCCAAGGTTCCTTCCAACTGTTATTCTATTATTCTGGTAGGGCAACTCAAGCAGATGCCTACGGAAGAAGTGGGAATGTTGATTCATTCTTTTTTATGAGCTTGAGAACACATGCCATTTTAAAGCGCTCCATGGCAATGGACCTAAGTATTTGCAAGACCGCCTCCTACCAAATATCTCCCTTCGACCAGTCCGCTCCCACAGAGAGGGCCTCCTTAGGGTACCGTCGGCCAGCCAATGCCGGCTGGCGACCCCCAGGGGGAGAGCCTTCTCTGTGGCAGCTCCTGCCCTCTGGAATGACCTGCCCCCCGACCTACGTACAATTGCAGACCTGCGCCTCTTCCGCCGAGCCCTGAAAACTCATCTGTTCCATGCGGCCGGCCTGGCGTAGTTTTGATTGGGTTTTCTTAGGGGTTTTATATTTTAGAGCAGGCTTTTATGTAATATTTACTGTGATTTTTATTATTGCCTGTTCACCGCCCTGAGTCCCGTAAGGGAGATAGGGCGGTATATAAATTTAAATAATAAATAAATAAATAAATAAATTTTATTGCAGATCCTTCCGTACGCACGGGATCTGCGGATGCCGTTGGCCGAGCAGGTATGGAGCCAAGTGGCGGATCCCTTGAGGGCAGGCTTTCGTGGAAGGTTCTTGGGAAGCAACTGAACGCCGAGTTTAAGGGCAAGTGTTTAGAACTCAGCCCTTTGCCAAGAAGAGGTTTTGCCAGCCAGGACCCAGCCGGCCCCCGGGAGCAAAAAGGGAGAGAGAGCTGGAGCAGCAGTTTGCCCAGGACTGGGAGAAGCACGGCTGCTCCCCTTCCCCTCAGGAGGACCAGCAATGCTGGTGAAGGACGGGCCTCTGTTGAACTGCAGAATTCCTTCGCTCACTCAAACACGATTGCTGGAGGTAGGTGAAGTGGAGGCTGGAGATTTTCAGGGAAGCATAGAGGCAGTCCTCAACTTACCACTGCTTGTTTAGTGACCAAACCTATGACACGCCCCCCGCCCCCCAAAAAAGTATTTACAACCTGGCTTTGAAGCTCCAGAATCTACTTCCCCAAACCATGGTCATAGGACTGCATTTTGGATGTTGGGCAACCAGCATGCATTTATGGCTGCTTGCAGCAGCAGCCTGCGGTCACGTGACCTATAGATAGATAGATAAATAGATAGATAGATAGATAGATAGATAGAGAGAGAGAGAGAGAGAGAAA
>NW_015386903.1:239378-302572 GCF_001527695.2 Protobothrops mucrosquamatus
AGATAGATAGATAGATAGATAGATAGATAGATAGATAGATAGATAGATAGATAGATAGATAGATAGATAGATAGATAGATAGATAGATAGATAGATAGATAGATAGATAGATAGATAGATAGATAGATAGATAGATAGATAGATAGATAGATAGATAGATAGATAGATAGATAGATAGATAGATAGATAGATAGAGATGATAGAGATAGAGATAGAGATAGAGATAGAGATAGAGATAAAGATAAATATAGACAGAGATAGAGATAGAGATAGATAAATAGAGATAGAGATAGATATTTCTGGAACTTGGCGTGTATTTCCAGTTTCCTGCAAAAACCCTCCAATAGTGACAAGTCACGAGTAGTACATGTATTCCTCAACTTACCACCATTCATTCAGCGACCCTTTGAAGTTAAAAGGCCCTTGCAACTGGTCTTGGCACGTGTGACTGTTGCAACATCGTCCTGGTCATGTGATTAAAATTTGGGTGCTGGGCCATGGGCCTGTATTTATGACCGTTCCAGAGTCCCAGGGTCACGTGATCACAGGGTTAGTAACTTAACAACTGCAGAGATTTACTTAACCACCGTGGCAAGAAAGGTCGTAAAAGGGGGGCAAAACTCACTTAACAACTGTCTTGCTTCTCAACGGAATTGTTGGGCTCAGCTGTGATTGTAAGTTGAGGACTCTACGTACAATCGGGTGCGACTCATTTAATCGCCTTGCAGCTGTGCTCTCGATTGTGGTCATAAGTCAAGGACTTCCTCTGTGCCCCAATTTATTGTTACTTTTTTTTTTTTTTTTTGCAAATGTAGCCACCCTAATTATTTACCTGCAATGGATCGATGCTTGTCCGAACATGGTATGATTTTATTCGCTTCCTCTTTTCAGACAATCAGTTCAAACCCAAACCTCGGCTAAAGCCGGTGGCCAACCGACGGGCCATGTCTGTTCACGAGGAGCAGCTCAGGGACCAGGCCTGCACGGCAGAGCTTCACCGTAAGTAGACCGAGGACTTCCCAAGGAAGAACAGCTGTGTAATGGAAAGGCTTCCAAAAAGCAGACGGGTGAAAGCAGAAATGCCGATTCCAAAAATCTGGGAGATAAATTCCCTTTGCGTGGCAATGTTTTTATGAGTCATTTCAGATTGTGTTAATGTTTAAGAAGAACATTTCTATATTGCCTGAAACTACAGCAAATGCTTCCTTGTAATCATGTGAAGGGGAGGAGGGAAAATTTGTGATGTTTACAGCAACAGTGCAGTATCTGTTAAAGAAAAGGCTTCTATTGGGATAATAATAATAATAATAATAATAATAATAATAATAATAATAATAATAATAATAATAATAATAATAATAATAATAATAAGGTTGGAAGGGACCTTGGAGGTCATCTAGTCCAACCCCCTGCTCAGGCAGGAAACCCTATACCATTTCGGATAAATGGCTGTCTAGTCTCTTCTTAAAAACTTCCAGTGTTGGACCATTCACCGCTTCTGGAGGCAGGTTGTTCCAGGTAGCTTTCCTTCATCTGATTGTAGCCAATGAGCATGAGTGTTTAGAGGGCCAATCGGGTGTCATCTTGTTTTGGCAATGAGCCAATCAGATCACAATAGGATTCAGTTATCGATGTCATGTGTTGAAGCTGAGAGGAGGACATTTGTCAGTGTGTTGTGTGATCGCTATCAAGTTGGTTGGGGTTTTTTGTGCTCTTTCATTTAGTGAGCTTGTAAAACGTAACAAAATTAAAGTAATGGTGCCAAGAGTTGACTGGTCACCCAGAAAGCGATGTAAAATAGAATTATTAAGTGAACAAGCCTACAGTTATAAAGAAGTTAGAAGAAAAATTGGTGGAAACTTAACCAAAGGTGGCATTTCTACTGTACACTTTTCCCAAAAGGTTTCCACAATTTTGGCCACTACTGTAGTTGTTAATCATGGTGTCCTTAAGCAGGTGAAGATGTAACATTTCACTTTTATATCATGCTACTAAAGGAGCTGATTTACCCATTTAACAAGAACATGATAAATTGCTGGAAACAAAGCCACAAGCTTTGCAGTGTGGGCCCATTTTCATTCAAAAACAGGCCTAGAAAAGAACAAAAATTGTATCAATTCCATTATCAGAACATGAAGAAGCAACAGCAAAATTCTACTACGGAGGAGTAATAATAATTGTATACTGAAAGATTCAGGGTCTGATCTGAAGTTGCGGCTATAGACTCAAAACAAGAGCCCATTTTCCAGAAGGTAAAAATAAGGCGTCTTGCCCTCAAGAACTCCGCTAAAGCATGGTTTCCTTGACTATCTGCCCTACACACTGAATTACACGCTGCAGAATGGCCAATTGTACTTTTTGTTCTGGATCGCAAGATGTCTTTTCTAGATCTGGCTAACATGGCCTATATTCCTTACAGATGCAAAAATCCCTCTTTGTTTGCAACGCTCCCCTATTCTGAAATGGAAGACTAAGCCCAAGTTGTTGTTGGAGACTGGACCATCTGCACCCTCGGATTCTCTAGGTAAGAGAGAGAGAAGTACCCCAACTTTACTCTTCCTAGATATAAACTCATCTTCTGAATTGCAAACATCTCCCATGTTCATGTCAAATTTTAGGACAGGACTACTTTGATCATTGTTGATCAAAGCTTAGGTGTAGAATCACATAGAGCTTACGATGCTCAGCAACCTCCATTTAGTGCCTATGATGTTTGAAGAGCATTAAGTATCTTTTCCATGAGGAACTAGAAGTTTTCTCAATTCTGGTTCCTTAAGGTCCCCCTTGCTTCTGGTAGTTGGCCTGTTGTCAATCAATTCAGCCGTGTTGACGATTTGTGGGGACTTTTTTCTAGGCCCTCCCCCACAAGAACAGAATGTGGTTGCCTCCAACTCAAAACCAAGAGCAGACACAGGAGAAGAGTTGCCCCAGGCTACAGAACAAACTCTACAGAACGCACAAAATACAGCATTAGACCAAAGAACTGCTCTGCCCCTCTCCAAGTCTCCGATACACGAGCATTGAATGATACTGCATGATGACTGCTCCACTGAAGGAGAACAGAGTGAAGGCTTATGGTTTGAAGCAACAGCCAGCTGTGAGGGTGCGAGTTCTTTGGTACAAGGATGAGCAAGTGACCGGCCTTCCCATAGCTCCTTGGCTGGAAGAACTGGGATTTCCAGTGATGGATAGTGGCATCTAATCTCCTGCACGTCTTTCTGGATCGCCCCGTTTCATCTTTCATCCTTGTACACGCTCATCAAAGTGCCCAGTATTCTAATGGTTTGTGTGAGAAAAGCCAAAATCTCAAGTCTGCAGGAAACCGGTCTTTTCCAGCAGAAGTTGTACAGTTGGTACAGATGTGACAAATGTTAATAGTGCCAGAGACTGAGAACCACCAGCAGGCGGGATGGGGGTTATTTTACATTCACTAAACTTGCTTGCCTTGCATTGTATGTTTTGGAAGTTTGAGACTAGGCTAGCTTTGTGGTTTGTAGGAGAATTAAAAGCAAGCACTCAGTTAAACCAGGTACATGTGTCTCATAACAAACTTACTCCACTACCACCCTATATCATATTTCATCTGAAGATCTTATTTCCTTATGTCCACATCCTTTTGCAAACTAGGAACAAAACTGTCACGCTGGAAGAAATATCTGCTGGCACCAATGAGAGGCTTGGTGAGAGCAAGGTAGGAGGAACAAGGTAGCAGCTTTCAGCCAGGTAACCCAAAGAAGGTTGCAGTTTCTCCTTTCCACAATTAAACATTCAAAATTACAGTTGCTCCCATCTCATTTCTTCTGGTATCCGGCCTCTCCTCTAAGCTTCATTAACGTTGCTACAGGATTCAGCAAAGCTTTGCTATTGCAGAGAAGATGGGAGAAATGGAGAAGACTCATCTATCTTGGGAAGAGGTGAGGGCATCACACCAAGCTTGGTGTTTCTGTTCAAACTCTTTGTAAGATGCTTATCCAGTAGCCTTGCCTCACTAATCAGGATTTCCAGCCTTCTCCTTAAAAGAAAACAGCTTAACACCCTAATCCATTGGCTTTTAAGGAGGCCCTAGGTAATCGTTAGTTCTTACAATATGAATCGCTTAACTCGTTACAGCTCCTGACATCCAAAGCACTAGCACATAGACAAAGAGTACGTATTTCTCCACACTGATAGTCTGCAACTAAACACTGTGTTAAATATAGTTATACTCTGAAAAAGAAAATGCAGCTGTTTCGTAGAGTATTCGGTACTTTCACCACTAGCCTTTTTTCAGACACTGGAAGAAAAAATATGTGGCGCTTGGCTAATCTGTTATATTCTCCAGAGGACTGGAAGGGTTCTACAGCTTTCAGCTGAGAGTTTTTCTGCCAACATGGATGGAAAGTTCAGGACTCCATAATCTGAAGGCATTCTTTTACGAACACCGAAAAAGGCTTTTGCTTCCGGTTATCGGTGAATTTGAATTGAGGGAACGTTATGGACCACACCACAGTTAAGATAATGGAGGATATATGCAGCCACAATAGATGCAGAGTTCTCACAACAGTGTCTACTAGTATAATGCCACCTACACACAAACCTGTTTCCACACAGATAACATTTTGGAATCCTGGTTCAATTACCAATCATCCTCAACCACGAGAGACGCTCAGTGGGAGCTGAGCTCCTTGTAATTGTACTTGGGTATTTGCCATCTATTTACCAGATGATTATTGCATGCCTCTTTTAAAAATATTCCAGCACAAATAGCCAATTTATTTAGATTTAAGGTCTTTATTTTAAAGCAAAGAATCACAGAATTTTATTTTAACCTTCAAACTATGTTTGAGTGACTGTGCTCGAATTTGGAAAATTGGCACACAAGGTATATTTTTTATCCAGAGCTGTGCTGTTGTATTTTTCCTAATTTGTTTTAA
This sequence comes from Protobothrops mucrosquamatus, assembly GCF_001527695.2. Taxonomy (NCBI): domain Eukaryota; kingdom Metazoa; phylum Chordata; class Lepidosauria; order Squamata; family Viperidae; genus Protobothrops; species Protobothrops mucrosquamatus. The sequence goes on from NW_015386903.1 coordinate 244,292, forward strand.
TTTTCAAAACATTTTATCAAGCATGTAAGCTATATGAAGTATTTTGTAATTAAATGAAAGGAGGAGATGACAAGAATAATTAAAAATAAGCATTTTAATTCATATTGATGTTGGCATACAATTGTTTATTACCTTTATGGCATTTTTACAAATATATACTGTTGTAGAAAACCATTCATCGCTTAAAGCAAGAAATATTTAATTGGTGTAGCACTTCATTAGATGTATTTCTATCACAATAATGAAAGTTCACCTTCTTCTATATGGTCTTTCTGATGCCACACTCAGTTACCTTAATGACCCATAACAGATATCTGTCTCCTGAAATACTCTACAAATTTGATTTTGCTTTGCTGCATAGTTATCTAATGAAAGTGATAGTAGACTGTGAACAAAGTTCTTTATACAATTCTGAACCATGAAAGCTACAAGAAGCAATTATGTGCATTTCTTAATGTTCTAAAAGAGATAAAACAGATTCATGAGTATTAGGCATAATCTGTAAGGGAACTTCCCTCTTTAGAAACATAAAGATATAAATCCTGTCACTGGAGAATAACAACAGAGATAGTATTTGTCTTCATATGATTGCAGGCTTACTAGTGGCATCTCATTCACTGCAAACAAACCAGACTGGAATTGTACCCATAAATGAAATTTTGTATTCTTAACTGCATTAAAACCACTATGTGGTTGTAGCTACGGTATGTGCTATTGTTTATGGATTTACTCTTTGCAAACTCCTGAAATTCTAAAGCACAAGTAAATTGTGCAACACGTAACATTTAAACAGAGAATATACTTCTACTGTCTAAAGTCTCTTAAGGGAGCAAAATGAATAAAATAATTTGAGCAATTCCTGGACCAGCTCTAAAGGCATGTGGGCTACAGATCCTCTCTAGCTTCAAAAATGGATATGCTCCTTAAATACCTGCAAATCCCTCATTGCAGATAAAATTACAGGGTTTTTTTTTGCATGCCCCAGGACTCACTAGCTTAGGAACTGTAGTTTCCGTATGTCAACTTTTAAAGACCAAATTTCTTTGCATTCTATTTACAACCAACTGTAAAAAAAACAGCTTTCCCCCTACTTAAAAATAACTCTTTATCTTTATGACGTACAAGGCAAGCTGTAATGGATACCAGTTTATTTTAACAAGTTACAAACAAAAATATACAAACAAGTGTGCGCTTATAGCTGAGTCCCACTTATAACTTCATATAAACAGGAGCATTATGTCTTTGGCACTGTCATTCTGCCATCCTTAAAAAGAGCAGGTGGCACATCTTTGTATCAAAAATCAAAGCAATCTTTGCTCGAGACGTCCAAACAACAGATGAAAAGGTGATGGATTCCTTTTTTCCCCCCTTGTACGTGAAATCAAAACAACATATCCATCTTCAGGAAAACAGAATAAAAAAAAAACCCAAACAGCTTAACCGTAGCAAAAGTGTCTTAGGTAATTCAACCTGAGATCAAGGTATCTTAAGGAAGTTTATTGCTTCTCCTCATTGCTGAAAACCCAGCGTGCCCATTCCAGCAAGGCTCTTGAGATCCTATAGATCAAAAACAGGAAACGTGAAAGCACCAGACCTGAAGGTAAGCAAATATTCAGATGTGCTGGGTGTCAGGAGCAAAAACGTGGGGTTATTGGCAAGGTTTTATGGAAAGCAACAGTCATTGCACAAACTGTTCTCCATAAATGTATGGTTCTTCTCGTCCAGCACATTTAACATAGACCCTTCCCATGATATGTGTGACTAGCTAGGAAAGAGATACTAACCTTACAGACTGCACTTGAGAGCAGAGCTCAGGTGTAGGTGGGTTGGGTATAAAATGAAAACCGTCTCCTTTCGCGTTCTCCTAAGAGTGAAAGAGGGAGGGAGGGAGAGAAAGAGAGAGAGAAAGAGAGAAAGACACACAGAGAGAAGTGAATCCTTGTTTTTTTAAATTCTGGCCATATTTTAATCACTATTTTGGAATAGTTTGGGGAGGATGAAAGAAAAGTTAGAAGGTATTAAGTCGGAAATCAACAATACGGTTCCCACTGAATCACCCAAATTAAACTAATATTTTTAAATAGCTAACATTTTGCCCTTTATACAGTCACTGCATAGGATTCCAGCATTCTCACCTGACATTCCCCAAATGAAAAAAATCCTATGTCAGATGTTGCCACCTTATAGTTTCTCACCAAATATAATTACAGATAACCCTAAACTACAACCAGTGGTGTAGTGACAGTTTGAACCTATGACGGACAACACCCCCCCCCGCCAAAAAAAAGTACTTATGATCTTATTCTGAAGTTCTGACAGCCGTCCCCTGGTTATGTGACATTTTGGTTGCTTGGCAACCAGCCAGCATTTACGGCCGTTTGCGGGTGTTCTGTGATCACAATTTATGATGTTTTTTGGAGAACACCAGGATTTCTGGCAAAGTTCGTCCTTGGTAAACGATGAGTTCACTTTAAGGACCACCTCAAAAAAAGTGGTAAAATCTAATCGGTCATTTGCCAAGCTCAATTATGGCAAAGTCAAGGATTATCTGCATCGGCGATGATTGAATATAAATTTATATTGGCAACCAAAACATATCTGCAAAACAAGCATGAGAGGAAGGGCGGATTTGCTTTGCAAAGAGTCTGTAATTCCACTCTGACAAAGCTATAGAGGGGTTTATTATTATTATTATTTTCCTTCACTCAGATGACAGATTTACCTTTGGTTGAACTCCGATTTGCTTTGATTTCCTTGTGGTGACTCCTCTGGGTACCTGCTCGCTTCTTTTTTCCAGAAATTTCTCTGTATAACTGCAATGGGCAAACACAGGTGACTGCTGATCCTGAATCTCCTCCAACCGTCTTTTCTTAGGGGTGCTTGCAAAGTTCAAGGGAAGATAGCGATTTACATGTTTCCCACTTGGATTACTAGATTTCGTAACAGTCTCAGTAGAGCAATGCCCTACAGCTTCCAGATTACTACTGCAAGTTGGAGAAAAAGTCTCAGAGGATTCTTCTTCACTTGGCGCTTGCTTCCTTTTAGCTGACACGTATTTCTGAGTTTCACAGTGTTTCTGTCTAGCTGTCCTCTCCTGGGCCCCATGGGCAAGGGATAGACAACCCTTCCTCCTTTCAGACACCGGCTCAGAGGACAAGTCGCCCTCATTGGAATGACCAACAGAAGAAAAAGAAAGGACGGCATTACGAAGACAGGATTTATTTAACGGCTGACCGCAAGGAACGCTGTCTGCAAGTTCGCTGTCCTGGCCTGACGTAGTTGACGTAATCAGGTCAGCTTTCCGACTGGGCATTTCGTGGAGAAATTCCCTGTTCTGAAAATGAAACAGCGATGGAAACTTTGCTGGCGCAGCCTGCTCAGAGCTGGAGTGAGGCATATTATCACAAGGCTCCGGGAAATGTGAGATGCAAGAGTTGGAGTCTGGACTTGCTTCTTCAGCAGGACTGGCCAAGAGCATCTGCTGCATCTGGGGAAGTCCACAGGATGTGCCAGAAGTATCTGTCAAAGTGCAAAAAAAAAAAAAAGCCCCCCCCAAAAATCAACTGTTTTCAGTCGATGGAGATTCTCAGTCACCCAAGTCTTAGTTGTCCCAAAGATGCTTTTTCAAAAAGCAACTTGGACTTTCTTATTTTTTTTTCTCCTGGAAGACGTTTCACTTCTCACCCAAGAAGCTTCCCCAATTCTAAAGAAGCCGTTGCCTTCAGTCAGAACTGAAGAAGCTTCTTGGATGAGTAGCGAAAACAAAGCTTTTGGGACAGGCGTTTTAAGGCATGTAACAGCACAGAGCCACACTACCTGGAAACAGATATCCTGCGTCTAGTGCACAAACAGCTTTAAGAGGAACACAGATGCACACACACTCCCACGCCATGTGAAGTTTCTCACACATTGATCAAAGTGCAGTTGACAGTTTACTAAACAGGGAACACCTTTGCAAATGAAACAAGTTCCCAGTCCCTTTCGCAGGACTAAACGACATGAGATTTTACTAAATGTCTGTGGAGATTCTCAGTCATCCAGGTCATGGTTGTCCCAAAGATGCTTTTTCACGAGGCAACTGGACTTTCATCATCATCATCATCATCATCATAATCATAATCATAATAATAATAATAATAATAATAATAATAATAATAATAATAATAATAATAATAATAATAATAATAAAGTTGGAAGGGACCTTGGAGGTCATCAAGTCCAACCCCCTGCTCAGGCAGGAAATCCTACACCATTTCAGACAAGTGGCTATCTTCTTAAAAACTTCCAGTGTTGGAGCATTCACCGCTTCCGGAGGCAGGTTGTTCCACTGGTTAATTGTTCTCACTGTCAGGAAGTTTCTTGTTTTTCTTTGAAGACGTTTCGCTTCTCATCCAGAAGTTTCTTGGATGAGAAGCGCTGAAGCAGCTTTGGATGAGAAGCGAAACGACTTTCAAAGAAAAACAAGAAAGTCCAGTTGCCTCGTGAAAAAAGCATCTTTGGGATGAGATTTTTACGGCACCCAACTTGCTTATATTTAGATGTTTCATTGGAAATTGAGGAACTTGCTGGGATTTTTGTGTTGCAATCTTAAAACGTCTTTCTCATACTAATTTCAATTAGAGGTACTAAGTTAGCATAAAATGAGATGAGACCAATGCAAGAAGCATCCCGAGGGCTGCGGATTCATTTTTTGTTCTCAAAGGGTTCAGTGTGGCTACATGGTAAACTTTTGTTGCTTCTGTTTTGATTTTAAGAAGCAGGCATTTTGATAACCTTTAAAACGGGTTGCTTGCTTTCAATTTGCGCAGTGCATGAACCAATGTAATTTATTCATTAAAAACAGGGTTTCAGTTCTAGATTCAAACAAAATTGGCATCTATCTTAAAGAAACACAAGCAGCATCAAAGCTTCAGCTACACCACTTTTAGTAAGGGTTTCCCACGTACCCTTGCATGAAGATGCAGCGAAAGAGAAATTCCTGCAAAATATTGTTGATGATGGCAGAGAAAAAGTTAATTAGCATGTGGCTAGAAAAGGGGTGTGGTGTTGAAATGAATAGTAAGAGCCAATAACCCCTATCAACGCTTGATTTAACAGTTTCTCCAATGGGAATGCAAAAAAAACAGTCATGTTTTGCTCCTAATGTTATAGAGAAGTAGTGATTAAAGGTGACGGTTAGCTTTTGATCTCACTCACCGCTGGAAGAGCTCAAGATTATTCCTGGGACTGCATCCCAGGGATTTTCTAAGGATCCATTCAAACTTGCAGAATCTACTGGGTAAAGAAACGCAAATTAACATCTTCCTCTAAACATTCCTTGAAAGGTGGAGCAGCTCAGGATAAGATCCTAAAGAGCAGCCATAGTCAAACATTGCAAAAGATTATAGGAATCAAGTCTGACACAAACACTGTCAGTATCTCAAGCAAACGGACCTGCGTTCAGAGTTCAAGAAATAGGAAGCAAATTCACATCTAAGTGCATTCAAAATTTGATTTAGGTGGAAGGTCTTCTGAATAGACGTGAATAAGCAGTGTTAGGTTTTGAAAGCAGAGTCGCTTGTCTGTATGAAAATACCCAGATTCACAAACCCAATATTGTTGCTTTTATGTATTTGATATCCAGCAGCACATTATTCTTCATATGCTTATGCAAGGTGATGATGGTGATAAATTCCTGGGAGATGAGTTGGGCTGAAAAAGACTGAATGGCCCAAAGTCACCCAGTGGCTTTCATGTCTAAGATGGGACTAGAACTCACAGACTTCAGGTTTCTAACTCGGTGCCGTAATCACTAGGCCAAACTGACTTAATACACCGCCTTATTGTTCTCTTTATATCTACTCATTATACATTATACTTTATGTCATCCGTTAGGCTCTCGGAGTAGAGAGAAACAGATGTTACGTTATGTCAGGCCCCGCCATTCAAGTTTTTTACATGAGGTCACCACTTCCTTTGGAAGAGGAGATAGTGAAACTGGTCAAATGGCGCCCCCTGGTGGTCAATGAAAACATCACACAGGACGTACACAATGTAAAAACAGAGGCGGGTGGAAATCATGTGATACTCTGTACACGGGAGGCGTGACAAAATGTAATATTTGAGCAACTCTGTCCCTAATAGGCTTGAAGGAGGTGGACTATATATACACCATTCTGCCATCATCCATATCACTTTTCTTCTGGGAGATACAGTAGTGCAGAGTTTGAAGTTCAGTCTTTTAAATAAGATTTTAAGATAAGATAACCCTTATTGTCATTTTTTTTTTACTGCGGGCACAACGGCACACATCAAAAATGAAATTTAGTTGCCCGCTCTCAAAGTGAAACACATACATGACACACACCTAAACATACCATGTACAACACATGTATAGACCCACACCCTTACATATACGTAACAAATAAATATTCAATACTATCCATCTTGAATATATAACGGAAGGAGGAAGCTTGAGAGAGTGTTTGATTGTTGGCTCTAAAGCCTAACTTGGGTCTTGCTACATGGACTTACGTAGGTGTGCATCCATAATTATTACGAAAAATCCATAGATATCTTCATTGAATTAAAAAAAAAAAACAATAACGAAAGTTAAATGAACAACAAAAAGGAATTGGAAAAAAACAAAAGATCGTAAAAAAGCTAGATAAAAGTGCAAAAAGAAAAAAAGATGAGAACAGAAACAGAATGACTTTCTTTGGCGTAGATATGAAATAAAAAAGTACATCCAACACAAATAACAATTGCAAAATATTGACTGGCTTGGGCTAATCAACCTCCGTGAATGCTTTTTTAGAACTTTTCTGAATGCTGATTCCTGAGTCTTTGGGATAATATTCCCTGAAGTTTAAAATGCACCATTCACCTGCACGTTCACAAAAAACGTTCACAATGGTACTCACCACTGAAAAAAGATACAGTACTGCGATCATCTTCTTCAATGTCTCCAGATCCTTCAGGAACAGCTTGAGGGGTATCTGAGAAAAACAAGAGCTTATTAGCTATCAGCATCCACTCCCAGGGTTCCCAAACCAGGGGTGCTTACATCCCCTGGGAGTACAAAACGATATTCCAGGGTTTTTTTCAAAATTATAGTGTATATGCATAATTCATTGCCGTTATTTCGAACTTTTGTAAGGGATGCGAGAATATATCAGAAGTGTTCTAGGGGTGCGGGGTATAGAAAAGGTTGGGAACCACTACTTTAGATCAATCCACACAAGCAAACTTAAGGACTTAATTTGTTGCTTTGCAACAGCCAACCTTGGAATCCAAAATAGGTAACAAGGCATGCTTTGCAGGTTATTCACAAACAAATTAAAGCAATGCAATATAGCTTGATTTATCCAACTGTGGCATGGGAATGGCTGTGTTTTGTTCTGAGCTTATACATTTGTGATAGCGACCGTACCCAACGTTGATTTAAGAAAGCTACTTAAATTGCTAGCGGCCACTGCTTTCCGAGTGTATCCAAATCTCTTTACTTTTTCTTTTTAGTCTTGATTTTTTCCAAAACAAAAATGATCCACGAGATATTTGTGTCATTGAATCCACAGGATAAACATACCTCTTGATGCTAAAAACTGCAGGATGTACCTTAATAAAAACTACAAAAATCTTGTGAAAAGCCCTACTCCATTTACAGTATGATGTCTGGCCGTCCTATATGATAAGATGGAACATGGATGCAAGCAAAATTTCAGTTTCATCTTCACATCTGTGTTATGCCATTCCTTGCCAACTACCATAACAATTATGACATTTAACTACAATGCTTGTATAGTTAGAAATCAGGAGCGCTGCCTTAGAGGGAAAAAAACTTCCAAACCAACCCATTTTCATCCATATATCTGGTCCCTGGTTCTGCCACTCACTTGATATGTAGGACTGGGAAAGTGCTGCCTTATTTTCTGCATTGATCAGCAGATACTTAGCTGGAACCGTGAAGATGTCTTGGTTCATCTGAAATCAGAACAGTTTCTGCTTTACACAAGGCAAATATAGAATATCAGCATTCTCAGCTGCTCTTTCACAGGCGCAGGGCACAGAAATTATGATAGAATAATTACGTTGCTTGCTCGAGAGATTATTGTAATAAATGCATTGTGAGTTAAAATAAATAATGAAATGAATGTTCCTTATTTTCTTGCCAAAGCAAATAGACGTATCATATATATATTTATGTTCAGCTTGGACCTGTCTCCTACGTATATTCTATCTGTAGCAGCCTAGAGAGATACAAACCTTATTTTGCTTCCGTTCCAGTTGCCATTTAGTGTCAGGATACACGGCCAGTTGCTCAGAATCCAACAGTTTTGTGGGGCCTAATAAGTTGAGACAATCCTTAGCATTTTGTTTCAGAGTGTTCAGCTGATCCTGGTTTACCTCTTTCAAGACTTGGGAAACTGACTGTGATTCTTGTTCTGAAGAAGAAAAAGCACATTGTAAATAGATAATTAACTTACAAGCAACATCCCAAGCATTTCCCTTTAAGACTGAATGATATAAGACCAGGGATACTAAACTATTTTTTTTAATGAAATGTCATGATCAGAAATACATCATCGTTTTTGTACCTATTCTGGCCTGAAGATAAACATATTTTGAATCTATCTCACGAAAGTGAAAATGTTTTGAAGAAAATACAACTTAGGAAGGAGTTGTGTTATAAATGTTAAGCCTTTAAGTGGCCTGAAGAAATTGTCTAGGGGGGGGGGCATAAAACACAAATAATATTTGCTCCACAATGAAATATAACATAAAAAAACCAGAGGAACCCAAACTGACCCCACTTTTCACTAAATTTCATTTAAAAAGCCGCCAACATTTAATCTGGCATACCTGAGTTGAACAATATCTGCATGACAAAACTTTTCCTGAAATATATAATCAAACAGCATCAAGAGTTAAGCATGACAGTTAACTTGCCAAGTCTCTACACCTCCTCCTCTTTGATTTACATCCTGAATCTCTCCCTGTACAAAGTTATTGTTGCTTTCTCCCAAGTTTCTTCTATCCCAACCTCAACCATCCAAGAACGTAATTTTTGAGGTGTTTCTGTTGTCTCCTCAACGGCAACTCATTGGGGTGGGTATCCATCATCACCTTGCATAAGCATAAGCAAATAAAAATGGTAATAGTGGAGGAGAGACGTGAAGGAACTCAGGTCAAGAGGACCAACTGTGAACATCAATGGGCAACACAAGCTATCAATTAGCTGATTGATTTTGCACTTTGCTTTAAGCCATGGGTGTGCAACCTTTTGTCTTGTGGGCCAAACTTAGTGAAGAGGAAATGTCTTGGGCCACAGATAAAATATATAATGTAGTTTATGTACAAAAATAACAAACTTCCTTTATTTTTTAATATTTTATTATATCTTGTGGGGTTGGATAACTAGTTGTCCAGGGCCACATATGGGCTTGTGGCCTGCGGGTTGGATACGCCCACTTTAAACTATGTTTAAACCAATGGATTACCAAATAAATGAAATTTGGCTATGGTTTCACCCTAAGTTATGCCGTAAAATCACAATTTATTAATTATAGGTAAACCACATTTTGACTTGTCTACACATTCTGCTAAGCGGAAAAGAAAAGAAAATCCTTTATCTTCCTTTTTAATCAAAATGAGAACAGTTATTTCAAACAGCAGTTCTGAGTCCTGGATCATAATGTAGCACTAATTTTTCATGAGAATGGAACTAAAGTTGTTTTGCTGGGTTAGCTAATGTTGCATTTCTTGGGGAAATGGAAAGTGGATTAACAAAACTGTACTTATGTCGGGAACCAAAGACTATCATGCTTATTATTGACTTATTCATTAATTATCCATTAATTATTATTATTAATACACAAAAAGAAAATGCCCTACTGCTCTTCAAGTATGAAAAAGCAGGCTGCCATTCACATCATGCATAATGAGGTCAAATACAATAAAAAGTTGAAGTCTCTTCCTTGGATTATGTGTGAGAAGAACCTGGAATATTTCATGATACATAGGAAGATTCTACAGAGTTTATAATGTTGCTATAAACAAACCTGAATTTAAAACTGCTAGTTTTAAGATCTCACAGAACAGAATCAAGTAGCTGGCCCACATACTTACTGCCATAGTTCCCTTATCTTTTGCAGGACTGACATCGCCCGGTTGCTATATAAAAGGATAATTAACATCGTCAGTTTTTTAATTGCGGTGGAAAAGCTCAGCTAATAAAACCACATCCAATCAGCAGGTCAATGAAACAGAAACTGATTGTTGACATATGTCAAACCTCAAGCATCTCATCAATTTGGTTGGTAAACATTTTATGACATAAACTTCTAATTTTCAGCCTTGGGCCCCATGTGTGATCTTCCATCCAAATATCAAATCTAACCATACTTAGCTTTTTGAAAATCAAAAAGGTCAGCTAGGAGGTGCCACCTGCTGTAATGTTTAATCCTTCCTCTTTCCAAAACTTGACTATTTTTAAATGTGTAAGGCTGCTCAACTCTACACCAAGAGTTGGACAGTCAACAACAGACAATAGCAGGTATTGCCCTATACAGTAGTTAAGTGTTTATAAAGAATTCATTCCGTTAAATTTCCTAACTCTGATTAAAATGGATGGGATGCAGAAGATTCTGCAATTTTCAAGGTTCGAGCTTAGGCACCCTGTCTTCCCAGTAGGCACCCCAGCTACACAACTAAGATCAGTGTTCTTGTGGGTCTCACCAATTTTGCAGACTCTTCTCCTCTCTCTTCATGGACATGACCTGGAAACATTCAAGGGTGAGATAAAATCGACAATCTTCCTGAAAGTGAAAAACAAGCACAATGAACGATGCTCTGAAAGACAAGGAGACATCTCAGACTGTACATGATCTCAGTGATGGAGAGAAAGTAGCATGGCCTGTGGATAAAAGCCATCAAAGCAGGCTTCTCCAACTGAGGTGACCCCCACCAGATGGGTGGAATTCAAGATTTAGGATACATTGATGGTTAAAGGGTGGAATTTGAACTCAGGGGGAACCCAGTTCAAATCCCCACTTGGATACAAAGCTATCTGGGTGACCTTGCTTCTCAGCCCAATCCAGCTTCACACCAAGGGGTGGCAAGGATCAAATTAGGAGACCTTTCAAACAGAAATGAAGATATAAATGCCCTAAAGCAGGTACAGGAACAATGGCAACTTGACAATCTGTGGACTTCGATTCTCAGAATTCCTGAGCCAGACCTGCTGGCTCAGGAATTCTGGGAGTTGAAGTCCACAGGTCATCAAGTTGCCCATTTCTGCCCTAAAGAAACTATGGTTAGCAACGGCTATGCTTGCTAAAGAATTCAAGAAGTGAAAGGCGCCCAAATTAGATGCTTATTATGCCCCCCCAAACTTATTATGCCTCCCCCTCAGAAAATGAACCTAAGCTGCAAAAGGCAAAGGGCTTCTCTCTGGGTTGCCTTCAATCACTGAAAGAAGCAAGAACAATCAACGGGAGACATTTTGATGCTTGGAAAAGGGAGCCTCAAATGATGCCACATTTAAGGAGCTCCCCCTGCCCAATGAAGCCCCTTCCTCTCTCTCTGGAAGTAAAAATAAAACAATAAAAGGCCCCATGAGACTCATTGTGGCTTTGGAAAGGCAAAGAGCATGCCTCCGTTTCCTGAATATCCAAAGTTTTCCTTGGCGGGAAATGGTTTCCCAAAAAAACTCACAAAAACCCCACTGGAAGAGAGGAAGAAAAACAGCAGTGGGGTTGGTGTGGGCCTGCCTTGTCCTCCTTTCCTTCCCCCTTAAGGAGGACGGGAGATTTTCAGGGCTTTTTATGGCTGCTAAGCAGGATTTAATGGTGGCTGAGATGTTCCCTCAGGGAGGCTTCAAAAAGGCCACAAAAAGGCCAGAAACCACTGGCGGATTAAACATCGGAGGCCAACGATTGCATGTTTAAGGATACATATATTCCGCCCGGCGACAGCCCTACTTTGGGGGAGACCTCAGAAAGGGTGGATTCCAACCCCCAACACAAGGGATGAATTATTTTATCTGTTTTGAAGAATAAAGTAACCCTCCAACTTGAAATTGGCTGTGGTGGGGGGGTTGTCTATCAAAATTCAAAAATAGGGCAAGCTGGCAAAGAAGTCAAGAAAAAAAAGAGGATCCTCAAACAATTTGGTCAAAAATGGGCCCGTTTCTTTATCGAAGACATTTTACAGGCTTGCCATACACTAAATAAAATAACATTTTACAGGCTATCACCATCACATTGTGAGATAGGCAGCAAATAAATTTAACGGACAAACAACCAAATAGATAAATATTGAGGTGGGGGAGGAAATTTTCATACAGGGAGTCCTTGTTTAGCGATTGCCTCCCTTAGCGACCATGTCTGAAATGTAAATAAATCTAAAGGACAGCTTTCTGACATAAAAGGGTTGTCCTATATACATATGGTCACTATTAAGCCAAAGGCACAACAGTCAGAGAATCATAAAAACACCCTCGATACTGACAGAAAATGGGCTCCATTTTACATCCGGGGCCCCAGGCACAAACGGGCCCCAGGGTTGGGACCACGCTAATATCAAGTGGCATATAAATTTAACAAATAAACAATCAAACCTATTTTTTTTTCCTTATGAACCTCCTTCAGGTCTGTCCCTTTTTCTTTATATTTTTTAAAGTCTGGTTGCCATAACTAAGCCCCTCCAGTGATTTCCAAAATTTGATAGCAAATTTTAATTTGTAATGTGATAGACAGGGAGAAATTATTCAGCACAACTGCAGAGTAATCTTTACGATTTAATGCTTCTTAAACTTAAATGATATGCCACTCTGATGCAAGTATTGTCATCAGTGCAGGAAGTTATGGCTTAGCACTTTTTACAAACAATGTGGCTTTTTTAAAAAGAAAATACCTCTAAAATGTATGATTTTGGCCATTATCTGTCCTTCTCTTAATTACAATATGCTGCAGTAAACTCATCTTGAAATCCTGTTTCCTATATTCCTATACAGGTAGTCCTCAACTTACAACAGTTCATTTAGTGACCATGCAAAATTACAACGGCACTCAAAAAAGTAGCTTAATAAATGTTTCACTTAGCAACATAAATTTTGGACTAAGTTGTGGTCATACGTCGAGGATTACCTGTAATTGCAGTGTCCTGGATTCACATTATGGCCTCCTTTGAGCTGCCCATTCAGCTTCTGACAAGCAAAGTCAATTGAGGAAGCTGGATTCATTTCATGTCTCATGATTCACTTAATAACTGCAGTGATTCGCTTAACAACCGTGGCAAAAAAAAACCCTTAAAATTGGGCACGGCTCACTTAACAACGTGCTTAGCAACATAAATTTTGGTCCCAGTTGTGATTGTAAGTTGAGGACTTCCTGTAATTTCATGTCACATCCTCGGAGGATCAAGGTGAATTATCAGCATATGCTACACTGCAACAAGAGCATTGTGCACCTTACCACTTTAGCTGCACTTTTAAAATTGACTGTATAATTCTGCAAGATGATGAACTGGCCAATAACAGCAGAAAATCCAGGCTGAGCCATAGATCTGAGAAATAAGACAGGGAGAAATGTATTGGCAAATCTTAAAGGATCAAACTGTCTCCTGCAGCTAAGGCTGATATTTTTCCATATTGATCTGCAAAAGGCAGGATTCTGTGCACAATTTAAAAAGATCCACAAGTTTCTTTAGAGTGTTGGGAATCTATTTTTATCAACAAAGCCGACATATATTCTCACAGTCTCACTTTCTATGTCAGCACATATTAAAAAGGATTATATGCTACTACACGCAGCCCACCTCTGGTAAATTGTTTTGACCATTTTGTAGAATAGATTTTCCCCAAGAAAAGAAGACTTTGAAACCGCATGTAAAAATGCTGGCAACTTTAAAAGTAAACATATAACCGTAATTCCAGAATCCAAAATACTAGTTCAAATATAACTTCCCTAATAAAGATATAACAAATTTTGAATATGGAATTATCAAATCCCTACAAGATTGGCCTATTAGATTATTATTATTATTATTATTATAATCCCCCCCCCCATATTTTGTTACAAATGATAAAAATCATTAAATGGGGCAAAATTCACTTAACAACTTTCTTGTTTAGCAATATAAAATTTGGGCTCAACTGTACACACCTATTTATCAGACATTTTTGTGAAAACATATAAATGAAAAAGCAAATGAAAGGAATAAAGGAGTAGAACCAAATGAGTGAATAAAGGATTTACAATATCATAGAGATTAGAATTTTATAGGGTATCATTAATAGAGTGTGAATGAAAGAATACATTATATTATTCTATTGCTTGAAGATCTCTATTAAGCTCTAAGCAAGGAAGAAGTCAAAGGTCATGGTCAGCACACCATGGATCATAAAATTATGAATTGCAATAAATTCTGAACTAGCAATACAGAGGTCTTGTAAAATTGTAAAGAGTTCATGAAAGAGAAATATACATTTTGGATGCCATACAAATTCATATATTGAATTATAATCTAAAATAAATTCAAAGTAAAACTTACTGTTTTGTCATTTCAGCAGCTTTGCCTGCAACCACCACTTCAATGTAATGAAGTCCATCTCCAATAAGTAGACTTGTTTCTGGATCCTGCTCAGCATCTTTGTGAACCCTTGGCTCATTCAAAATCTGGGGAAGAGGCAAACAAAATTACACCATAACCAACATATTTGGAAACCAAGTTTATTGGGTGAGGTGGGCCCATTATTTTCCATCAGTGTAAAGCAGAGATGGGCCAAGAGGTATCACAGACACTACAAATATCTGCAGATAGTTCTTTTGGCTGTCTATTGGGTTCTTCCATCTGTCTGTCTTAGTGTAAAACAGAAAAAGAACTGGAACCTGGCACAGAAGAAAGAAGTTTTGCAATCTTTATCAACAAGGATGCTTCATGGAGGCTCCATAATAATTATTAGAAGATGGAAGCGATAGCCCAGTGCAATCTGGAATTTTGTTTAGAAGTGTTGCTGTTATTTCATACAAAAAAAGGAACATGGTGCTAAGCTTAGAAGGGAGATCCCTGGACATCTACAGCAATGTTTTTCAACTCCAACAACTTTATGATTTGTGAACCAACTCCCAGAATTCCCTAGCCAGCTCTAGAAATACTGCTCTAGAGCAGTGGTTCTCAACCTTTTTAATGCCGCGACCCCAACCGATCGTAAGTTGAGGACTAAACTGGTCGTAAGTCGAGGACTATCCAACCAGTCGTAAGTCGAGGACTTTCCCTGCCCGGGAGCACCGCGCATGTGTGGTTCCGCCCCCTGCACCGGCCGAGGCGTAGCTGGCAAGCGGCAGAGACGGAGCAGGCCGACCACCAGCTGGCCCAGCCCAAGGGAGGTAAGGCACCCGCTGGAAAAGGGGGGAAAAATGGCGGACAAAAAAAATGGCGGACAGCCTTGCTTGGCGACCCCCATGAAATGGTCGATCGACCCCAAATGGGGTCCCGACCCACAGGTTGAGAACCACTGCTCTAGAGTAAGTAGCAGGAAAGAAGATACCAATTGCCTTTGGTAAACAGGTACTGTATTTTGCAATTAGCCAGGCCAATGGCAGCACTCATTTTACAACTAAAAAAAAAACATCCTCGTGCAATTTTTGTGGTTGCATGCAAGACCCACTCTCAACATTCCAAATGTTAAGCCGATGATTGCTCTGAACTGTGTCTAGTCTATTGCAAACCAGCAAACCAAGGATATGCTGGTCTGCATTCCTAGACTTGGGGGAGGTGGAGGAAGGACAACATAAATCAAATAAATAAGTTGGAAGGTCCACCTTCAAGACATGTCCAAGCTGTCCATCTGTTTTGATTACGGATTCTTTGTACTCCAACAGAAGAGTCACAATCCAAGGGTCCAAATACGGTAAGTTGGGTCCACTCTTGCTAGTCAGGCTATCCTCAGTGTCTAAGCTGGAGGGGGGGGGGGGAAATGTTAGCAAAGTCAAAAAGTGTCTGAAAAAATGGTGAGAAGGAAACATCCATTCAACGGCATCATTTGGAAAGGAGGAGAGGAAAAACCACAGTACTAGCCACAATGATAGCTCGCTCTAAGCGAAATAACCTTGGCTTAAACTGAGATGTGAACCTATGATTATTTATTATTAATTGGGGGGGAGATAAAAGTCAGTTTTTGTTTCAGGCAGTGGCCTGGAGTAGTGCCCACAATTTTCTTGGCAATTTTTTTTTGGTTAGTGTTTAGTGTTGGGAGAAAGTGACTGGCGTAAGGGCAATCCAGCTTGCTCCCTGTTCCTAAAGCGAGACTAGAATTCACAACCTTCCATTTTTCTAGTCGGATGCCTTAACCATTTCCCCAAACTGGCTCTCTACTTAGTTCACTATACTGTATGAATCTAGTCATTTAATAAACCATGATAAACCAGAATGAGCAGTATATAAATCCTACCATTCTACTCATTCAAACAATAGCTACACCTAAATGTTGGTCTGGGAGATTTGGGGCTAGTCACTCTCTGTCTACTCTAGGAAGAAGGCATGTGGTAGTGGAAAGGCTGTTCCTGGAGGGGGGGGATGAGTGAAAAACCCCAAGAGTCTCTACTTCCAGCAATCTCACCTGTGGGGGTCAAGATTTCTTGCTTGCTCTATAAGCCAGGCAAAGAGAAGCTTGCATTCAACCAAGATCTGAATGGAAACCTTGTAGAGGCATGCCCAAGGGATGAAGGCACCCCTAGAAACTTGCTCTCAACAGCTCCTCGTCTCTTTAGAAACAATAATGAGCCAAAGCTAGGTTTATGCCGTCCTTCCGGGGTCACAATAAATTCAATAATAAACCGAGCAAGAAGACGTGTATTTCCTAATAAAACTTGCAACCAACCAAGCTTGTCCCCCAAAATTACAACGCTAAACTGATCCAGGGATGTTGAAATAGCTTACTGGCCGTTCAGTATGAATTCATGTGCAATGAGCCCCCAAGACCCCAGTCTCTTAACCTTTACTTCGGGGGTCCACCAGAATCTGTCGGAGATTTAGATGAGATTAGATTATATAACCTTTATTGTCATTTTTTTCCCTGTGGGCACAACAGCACACATTAAAAATGAAATCTAGTTGCTTGCACTCAGAGTGTACACATACCTAACACACATTTAAAACATTACTATATACAACATATGTATAAGGCAGGGGTAGGCAACCTTGGCTCTTTTTATGAGTCGTGGACTTCAACTCCCAGAATTCCTGAGCCAGCATGGAATTCTGGGAGTTGAAGTCCACGAGTCATAAAAGAGCCAAGGTTGCCTACCCCGGGTATTGTTGTTGTTGTGGTAAATACGAACCCGACTTAAAGCGATTTGGAGGAAGCCCAGCAAAGCGAAAGCGACTCCAGGCAACAGCGAAAAAGCAAGATTTGGGAGACAGAAAGGCGACAGCAGACCGGGGCAATGTGGAAGGGACACACACAAACACACCCCCAATGTCCCAGGAATGGCGACGGGATCCTGGACCGTTGGGGGAACGGTGATTTCCACTTGCACCGGCCCTCCCACCCATTCAGTTGCGCCCCTTGCAACCTCTCCGCCGTTCTGCAAGCTCACCCGCCGGGCTGCGCGCATCGCCGAGACTTCCTCGGGCGCAAGCAATACGGCGCCCGGCCCTGATCCATGCGGACGGCGGCTCCGCAGCCCCCAGGCCGCCCCGTCCCCTTCGCACGACGGAGAGGCCTGGTTGTCTTCGTCACCGCCGGGGCTCCTCCTCCCGACGAAGCCAGCCGCTCTCGGGAAGAGAAGGCAAGGCAAGGCGGCCGCGGGCGGAGCCTTTGCGCGCCTCGTCCCTGCAACGGAAACCCAGGCGCGAAAGGGGAACCCAGGCGCACGGAGCCCGCTTGTTCAACGGCCGCCGACGTTGCTTGGAGAAGGCGAGCTCCCGCCTGCCTCTTGCAAGCTTAACACGCGGGCAGATTTTAGTCCCCATTCAAAGGTTGGGGGCGCGCCAGGATCGGAAGCCAGTTGGCGCGGTTGGAGTGACCAGGCGCCAACGCCAGTTAACGCTCAGCCTGCAGTGTAGACCGGTGCTTCCCAAATCTACCCAAAATTGGGTTAAAATTGTTTTTTTTTGGGGGGGGGGGGTCAGGAGGTAAGGGCCCACGAACCTATTAAAACAATCACAACGGGAATGTTTAAATAAAGACATTCTGATGCAATCAGCGGTGTGGGGTAATGTTAAAAAAAAAAAAGTTGGGAAGCACTCGCCATGCTGGTTGGGGAAACTGGGAGTTGACGTCCAAATATCTTCAAGTTGCCCAGGTTGAGAAGCCCTGGTTTAGAGACTCTAGAGCCGTGGTGGCGAACCTATGGCACGCGTGCCAGAGGTGGCACGCAGAGCCCTCTCTATGGGCACGCACGCCATTGCCCCAGTCCTAGGCCTTCAGCTTTATAAAACTTTTTCGCTTTAGGTCTCCGCCGCCGTGTGCAAAAAAAAAAAAAAGTTCAATCAATCAGTCAATTTCAACTTCTCGCGGAAAAAAAAAGATCTTGCAAAGTTGGAATTGATTGATTGAACTTTTTAGGCCCACCCAGTCTGCCGTTACCACCGAAGCCATGCCCACTCAATGGGCCATGCCCACCTGGCACCCGACAATACATAAGCGGGTTTTGGGTTGCAGTTGCCTCAAATGGGTGAATGTACAGAATACATCCAAAATCTGAGAACCACAACACCTATGGAACTGAAATTTGGCAAATTTTATAAAACATTTTGCTGATTTAAAACTGATCATAAAGCATTTTATCAGATAATACAAAACGTCACAAAACATTTCCTAATGGTCAACTCCTGATGTCAAGGCAGGTAAATCTCTGAATATTTCCCTGAGTTTTTAAGAACTTTTCACGTACATTAGAAGTTCTGCCATTGTTGAAGGCATTCAGCAATCTGGTAGGAAAATATGACCTAGTGGGTCATGGGGTACTTGTGTCTAAACCCAGCCATTGTAGCATGTAATAAACCACAATGGATCATAGTTGGTTTCATCTTATTGAACAATGGAAACACATCCACTGTTGTTTGGAAACCATGGCTTATGATTTTGCAAAGCTAGATGTTGCTGTTAAATGATGGCATAACCTGATGTGGAAATTTAGTAGCTGAAAGAGCATCTGGCATGTCTTGAAAAATAAACTTTTTATTACAAGCAATATAGTGTTGTACTGAATTTTATTGAGACCGCTTTGGGCGGGGGGGGGGCAGGTGAGGAGGCCTTTTGGCACCCAACCGTAATCCATCATAATTCAGGGCTCGGCCATCATGCTGAGTTACCCAATGGGATGCAAAGGCGACTGTTACCAAATCAGGTATCAGCTGCTAAAATTGTATTAAGAGTTTACCCTCGCAGGATGGCCCTGTGAACTGATGTGAGTAATTGAAGCTGGCAGGATGTGTATTGTGTACAGCAAGGTGCAAATCTATTAACTGAAGAGCTGGAGGCAAGGAGACATGAGGGTCACGTTTATGCCTTTCAATAAAATTGGTTCGTCGGAAAAGGTGCTATGAAACTCCCCTGGATTTTCACCAGCCTAAATTAATACAGTTCACCCCTACAGGTCAGGTTTGTAGAAATATCAGTCACTCTGGATTAATGGTTGTCCATATTTGTTTTCTCACCCCCAGAGGTCTCTAGAATGGGGGAAGTACAGCATATACATTTTAGTTTCTCTGCTTTTCACTCTTCAAAAACCACATCTTTTCACCCTCAGGGCAAAATCAGAGAATAGATAGTTTAACAGAACTATGAAATTATAGAATAAACGGTTCCCAAAATAAATACAGAAACATTCTAGTATTTTCCTTTCCCAAAATACTAGAACCAGAAAGAATCGGGAACTGACAAAAGGGTTGGTGTGGGTTTTTTGCACAACATATACCAGTTTGATCTAGTAGGTAAGGCGCAAGGCTAGGAACTGGGAGACCATGAGTTCTAGTCCTGCCTTAGCAGTGAAAGCCAGCTGAGCAACCTTGGACTGGTCCCTCTCTCAGCCCAACTCAAAGGATAGTTGTGGAGAAAATAAGAGGAGGAAGGATATTAGATATGTTCACTGCCTTGAGTTGTTCATAAAATAATGAAGGATGGATATAAATAAAAAAAGTATTGCTTCCCCTGGAATGAGTTGCTGGCTACCAATTGGAGACATTTATGGAAGTCATGGCCATCAATGGTCCTTCATCTTGATGGCAGCCTCTGAAAGTTATCTGCTGGGAGATCTTGGGCTTCCTAGTGCAGTTGGTTGGCCATTGTGAGAACAGACTGCTGGGATAGATTGGCCAAGGATTCAATGCTATGTTTTTATGTGGAGAATCTAAAGCGTCTACTTTTTTAGTTGCGAAGTTGTGTCCGACCCATCGTGACCCCATGGACAACGTTCCTCCAGGCCTTCCTGTCCTCTACCATCTTCTGGAGTCCATTTAAGCTCATGCCTACTGCTTCAGTGACTCCATCCAGCCACCTCATTCTCTGTCGTCCCCTTCTTCTCTTGCCCTCCATCTTTCCCAGCATTAGGCCCTTCTCCAGTGAGTCCTTCCTTCTCATTAGGTGGCCAAAGTACTTGAGTTTCAACTTCAGGATCTGGCCTTCTAAAGAGCAGTCGGGGTTGATCTCCTCTAGGACTGACTGGTTTGATCGCCTTGCAGTCCAGGGGACTCGCAGGAGTCTTCTCCAGCACCACAGTTCAAAGGCATCAATTGTTTGGCGCTCAGCCTTTCTTATGGTCCAACTTTCACAGCCATACATTGCAACTGGGAAAACCACGGCCTTGACTATACATACTTCTGTTGGCAGGGGGATGTCTCTGCTTTTTAGCATGCTTTGATGTAAAGGGCCCACAGTCTCACTGTGAGCCTCCCATTCAGACATACACACATTTTTGCATTCATCGGTCTTCTGAATTTCCACTACCTGAAAGAAATTGTTTCACCTTCCTGCATATCAAGATCTAATTTGGTGCTCTGATGCACATGGTATGCACTCAGAACGACATCAGGGGAAGAACTTTTTAGCTGTTGCACATGTCTGCTAAGTTGCTGATTAAGAGCAGACAGAACATCTGGCAGGAGAGAAGATGCAAGCGTGCTCGACACCGGCCTGGTGACATGAGATAGCCACTGGGTTTTCTGCAATTCACATTCTTGGCAGAAGTGATAAGACCTTGGACAAGTTGCCAAAGAGGGGCTGTCTTCCATGTTTACACCCAGCTCCGTTGTTAAAAATGTATCGAGCAATAAAAACCCATCAGCCTGGTCAGAAGACGATGTTACTGGCTAAACATGAAAAACTGGACTGCCTTTCCTGAATTCTGCAGGCATAAAATGGACATATGAGAAAAACTTAACAATCCAGATCCAGCCACAAAAACCAGCTACTTGGAACATAATAATTCCCAATCACTGTGAAACCACAAATATAGCAGAACCATTATTTGTGCTCTTTTGCCATCACAAATCATGGCATTTCGGTGGCAGTTAGATTACTGCAACATCACAGTTCATTGGCTGGTCTTGGGACCTCAATCTGCCTCCAGAATCTAATTCAGCTAGTAACCTAATATCAACTCAGCCCTGTTGACAGAAGAGGCTTCTTTGTCATATAACAGAGCTGCAGGAGAGTTTAGGAAGAGCAGTTTAAGTTATGAAGCAGATTCAGAACCCAGGATCCTCAAGATGCCTTGGTAAAGCCACACTTGGAATACTGCATCCAGTTTTTGTCACCACGATGTAAAAAAGATGCTGAGACTCTAGAAAGAGTACAGAGAAGAGCAACAAAGATGATTAGGGGACTGGAGGCTAAAACATATAAGGAATGGTTGCTGGAATTGGGTAGGTCCAGTTTAACGAAGAGAAGGACGAGAGGGGACATGAAAGCAGTGTTCAAATATCTCAGGGGCTGCCCCAAAGAAGAGGGAGTCAAGCTATTCTCCAAAGGACCTGAAGGCAGGACAAGGAGCAACAGATGGAAACTAATCAAGGAGAGAAGCAACCTAGAACTGAGGAGAAACTTCCTGACAGTTAGAACAATTGACCAGTGGAACAACCTGCCTCCAGAAGCGGTGAATGCTCCAACACTGGAAGTTTTTAAGAAAAGACTGGACAGCCATTTGTCCAAAATGGTGTAGGGTTTCCTGCCTGAGCAGGGGGTTGGACTCGATGACCTCCAAGGTCCCTTCCAACTTTATTACTATTATTATTATTATTATTATTATTATTATTATTATTATTATTATTATTATTATTATTATTATTATTATTATTATTTATTATAAAGGGAAATGGCCAGGAGCCATCAGACAAAATGACTAGAACTTCAGCCCAGCTACCTGTGCAGTGGCTTTTAACTGAGGCACACATTGTCTTTCAATCCTCTAGTTAATCTGTGTACAGAGAAAATAAGGGGGTGATTTGTTTTTCTCAAAGTTCTCCAATAAAAGGAGAATTTCCCCATGAAGAAAGTTGCTCTTCAGAAACAGTACCGGGCCATGCCATGCCAGGCACCAGGAAAAATGCCTGGTGAAAAATGCCTCTGAAAATGTTGCCCACAAAAATTATTACTATTATTAAATGTATATGCAGGGACTGATCCCTGTTGTCACCAAGAGTCAGGACTGATTAAAGCAGAGGGGTCCCCAACCTTTCGGGCACCAGGGACCGGTTCCGTGGAGAGAGGTTTTTCCGCGGACCGGAAGGTGCATGGTTTTGTGTACTGCCTGCATCCTGCGGATGGGCTTTGCTTGTTTGTGTGGACCAGTTCCTGGCATGTTGCGGCCAGGTACCGGTCCACAGACCGGAGGTTGGGGACCCCTGGATTAAAGCATGGATGTAATAAAAGACAACTGAGGAACATTGGAAATGCCAAATTGCCTTTTCAAAGCATAGACAGAAAAAAAATTACAGGTTACTTTTTGCATCTACTCTATCAGCTGGACCAGCTGGCCATAAATCCTGCAGGGAATAGACCAAAATGTTCTCATTTATGTTGAATGACTGGCGTGGTCTACGCCTTCTGAACAGTAAAAGCCTCCTTCAGAAGGCAATCCTTACAAAAGGAAGGTTAAGCCAGCCAGGGACACCTAAAGAAGCTGCTGCAGAGCCAAACTAGTAGAGGCCTCCCACATGTTAAAAAAAATCTGGGATTTCTGAATGAGCAAAGCGTGCCAGAGAGGGTCAGACCTCCTTTAAAAGATGACCAGCCATAGCCTTCTTCTTAAATAGCTTGCTGGGCATTGTCAGGAGCAATTTATAAAGGAAGTGATGGGGTGCAGAAATAGCGCTACATGAATTTATGTGTGATCAAGAAATATTGGGCAGACATTTTTCCCCCCCTCTCTCGCATTTATCTGTATATCACCTTTATTATTTTTACAAACTTGTATCCTGCCATTATTATTTTTACAAATCACTCAAGGTGGCAAACAGATTCAACACGCCTTCTTCCTCCTCCCGTTTTCCCACCAACGACAAATCTCTGAGGTGGGTTGGGCTGAGAGTGAGTGACTGGCTCAAAGTCACCCAGACGAATTTCATGGCTAAGGCAGGACTAGATTTCACAAATCTCCTGATTTCTAGCCTGCTGCATAAATCCAGCAGGATTTATGCTCACCCGTTAGATCAGTTAGCAGTAAAATTCAGCTCAAATAATTCGAAAGATTTGTTCAAACAAATTAGTGCTACAAGGTGTCACTTGCTTACTAATCTTCAAAATAATTTATTATCTTGGCAAGTAGTTTCAAAGGTTAAGTGCTATATATCACTGCATATCAGTTGCTGAGGATAGAAATAGAGGAGAATGTATGTTTAATAGCATGCTTGTAGGCTTTCTAGAAGCACCATGTTAGTCTCTGCAGGAAACAGGCTTCATTCAAAATAGCTTGTCCTACATTCATAAAGAATAAAGATAAAAAAATGGCAAAATTCTTTGTACACTGACCAAATTGATACATAACATTCACACTATTGTTACCAGTTCCTGCAAATTTTAATCCAAGCTCAAAGGTTCCTTTAAAGTATTTTTCAGATCTATAAAAATAAAGCATAAGGCTGCAACCCTCGCGCCCCCCCCAAAAAAAATTTAAAAGGTTGTTTCTAATCTTTATGCGTTAGAAAAACTGAGCAAATAAAAATAAATTCTAAAGCCTTTGATCCACAACAAATAAAGAAATAGCATCAAGGAAAAAAAATTCAGACATTAAATATCATGGCACAAAAAAAAAACAACCATGGAGTTTGGGAATTCTGGGAGTTGAATGACACCTATTTTGAAGTTGCCAAGGCTGAGAAACACTGTGGGTTTAGGCAAACATGTATGAGCTTCTACATGTATTACTTTGAGCTGTAAAGTGCTACAATTTTTAATTGCCCTGCCTACCATATCCTTTTTAAGAAACAGTGGGCAAAACAAAATCTAAAGGGGGGGGGGAGTTCTGAATGGTCTGTTAACCCAGAATTACTTCAAGAATAATATAGTTAAAACAGGGAAACGGAACTGTTTTTAAGATCACTTCTATTTTTAGAAGTGGGGGTAGGGCAACCTCTAACCGTGATTTAATTTAAGTAACTCAGTCCTACAAAATTCAGGTTTTCCCTGGTAACCATTATAAGTTGCAGGAAACTTTTAAAAAAGCTCCAGGGCTTTTGACAGGCTTCACCGTTTAGTCTAAACTCTAAAGGAAGCTAAAAGTGGGTCATTTGGGAAGACAGAACTATCCAGCCCTTTAATAGATTTGCTCAATTAAAAAAAAAAATTCGGTAAGTGGCCTTTAATTAAATCCTCACAAGTAGCTCTATTCTTACCTGATATTTAATTACAAACATGCAAAAAAAAACCAGTGTAAATTATTTTGTTAGTTTTTAGGGACAATTCCAGTTCAAAATAGAAAGAAGATTTACATCCATTTCCTCCCAGGCATTTCTACTGTCTGAATGTGTTGGGGCAGTTACAGAGACTAAGATAGCACAGTCATCTTTCCATGGCCACCGATGCGCTGGCCAATGTTTGTGAACCTTTAAAAATGGGTGGATTTCAACTCCCAGAATTCCCCAGCCAGGAATTCTGGGAGTTGGAAGTCCACAAGTCTTAAAAGTTGCCAAGGTTGGAGACCCCTGGACTGAGGGCGTTTTAGACCCAGATAGGATGGTATGCATGAGTTGTGTTTGCATGATATATGCTTCACAGTGTTGTTGTTGTTAGTTGCGAAGTCGTGTCCGACCCATCGCGACCCCATGGACAACGTTCCTCCAGGTCTTCCTGTCCTCTATCATCTTCTGGAGTCCATTTAAGCTCATGCCTACTGCTTCAGTGACTCCATCCAGCCACCTCCTTCTCTGTCGTCCCCTTCTTCTCTTGCCCTCCATCTTTCCCAGCATCAGGCCCTTCTCCAGTGAGTCCTTCCTTCTCATTAGGTGGCCAAAGTACTTGAGTTTCAACTTCAGGATCTGGCCTTCTAAAGAGCAGTCAGGGTTGATCTCCTCTAGGACTGACCGGTTTGATCGCCTGGCAGTCCAGGGGACTCGCAGCAGTCTTCTCCAGCACCAGAGTTCAAAGGCCTCCATTCTTTGGCGCTCAGCCTTTCTTATGGTCCAATGCTTCACAGTATGAACCACTATTTAACTCAGGAGTAGTCAACCTTGGCTCTTTTATGACTCGTGGACTTCAATTCCCAGAATTCCTGAGCCAGCTTAGCTGGCTCAGGAATTCTGGGAGTTGAAGTCCACGAGTCATAAAAGAGCCAAGGTTGACTACCCCTGATTTAACTCAATAGCTACCCAGGGGATACGGAGCGGCCAAATAACGGGATTGCACTGCCTCTCCTGTGGACCCCCAGCCTCGGTATATGGTTTGGGGGATCAAAACTTTCCCTGTGTCCAACCAATGAATCCAAGGGCCCCTCACCCTCTGATGCACCCCTTAAAAGGCAGCCCAGCCCCGTTTGTCCCCCCTCCTCCTTTCCGGGTTGTCCTCTGCCGCTCTCTTGACCCCATCTCTGCCTTGGCTCGCTGGCGTAGGGTTGCCAGGTCTGCTTCCAAAAAATAGCGGACAAGCGGGGGGGGGGGTGTTAAGTAGTAAAAAAAGTAGACTGTACAGCTTTAGATTAGGTACCATTTCATCATAAAGCTTTTGAATTAAAAAAAAAATGTCCACTATTTTGTGAAAAAAAAAATAGTGAACATAATGTGAAAAAAGTGGACTGTCCACTCAAATAGTGGACACCTGGCAACCCTACAAGTTGCCGGCCCTGGGCTTGGACAGAAGCCGAGGGCTTCAGCCTGGATGCCCGAAGACCTCGCTTGCTTTGGCTTCGCCTTCCCCGCCAGCCTTTGAAAACGAGCAAGGGGGCTTACAGACGCCCCCCCTGCCCCAAAGGGGGGGGGGGAAGAGAGAGTAAATCGCCTCCTTCTTAGCACGACGACGACTCCAAAGGCTCAGGTAAGCCCCCCCCCCCGTTTTCCCCCCCCCTCTCTGCCCAGGGATGGAGCCAAGCGAGCCCGGCGCGGCGCTGAAGGGTCCCCCCCTCGCCTTCCCTTTGA
Source organism: Protobothrops mucrosquamatus (assembly GCF_001527695.2). Lineage (NCBI taxonomy): Eukaryota > Metazoa > Chordata > Lepidosauria > Squamata > Viperidae > Protobothrops > Protobothrops mucrosquamatus. The sequence goes on from NW_015386903.1 coordinate 270,842, forward strand.
TCTCACGCCGCGGGATACACCTTGGACCACTCGGAGGCCGGTTACCTAGACGACGTTGTCAGCATCCTTTCCATCCGAACGCCGCGGAGCTTCTGACCCCGCCCTGCTCGGCCCGCCTTAGCCAATGGCGCGGGCCCGCTCCGACTGCTGGGGTGACGTCATCGACGGTGAGTTTCTCCCCCCCTCCCCTCCCCTCCCTCCCGCCTCCTTCCTCCCCCCCCTCCTGCTGCCTGTCCCCGTTCGGCGGCGGCGGCGGCGGCGGAGCAGCAGCAGCAGCAGCAGCAATAATAGCCCGAGGAAGCGGCGGGGGCGGCGGGGGCGGCCGAGGCAACCCGGCCCGGCCGGCGCAGCATGGCTAAGCACCACCGCACACCGGCGCGCAGCTCGGAGCCGGTCATCGAGGTCAAAAGCAAGGTGAGCCGGCGCCTCTGCCCGGGGAAGCGGGGCGGGCGGCAGGGCGGAGGAGCCCCTCCGAGGAGGAGGAGGCTGCGGCAATTCCCCCTTCCCCCCCGGGCGGGGACGAGAGCGCCCGGGCCCAGGCGCGCAGCGGCGGAATGTTGGACCGGCTGGCAGCGGCCGCGCAGCAGGTGCAACCAGGCGGCCGCCGCCGCCGCCGAGCGGGCGTTGGGTCTCTCGCCCGGCTCGACCCGGCGCTCTCTTGCTGGGGGGGGGGAGGCGACGCGTCTCGCTTTCTGGAGGGGGGATGCAGAAGCTGCGCCGGGGCGCCGAAGGCCGGCCTAACGGGTGGCGGGGCGGGCTGATTGTTTTAGAGACTCGTCCCCAGCGCCGCCGCCGCCGCCACCGTCGCCCCCGCCTCCCCGCCCGTCTTTCGGCGGCCAGATGGGGATTATTTGCTCCGATCTAGAGGGATTTCCGCGCGCTGCTTCTGGGCAGGCTGCGCGGGGGAAGAGAAATCGCCCGGAGTTTTTCTCCTAGGCGGGGGAAAGGGGAAACACACACACACACAGAGAGAGAGAGAGACAGACACACACACACACACACACACACAGAGAGAGAGACAGACAGACACACACAGAGAGACAGACAGACACACACAGAGAGAGACAGACACACACACACACACACACACACACACAGAGACAGACAGACACACACAGACAGACAGACACACACACAACAGAGAGACAGACACACACACACACAGAGAGAGAGACAGACAGACAGAGAGAGAGAGAGACCCCCCCACAGAGAGACAGACAGACAGACAGACACACACACACACCGCGTTATGCAATAGTGCGGGGTTTGGAAACGGGCAGGGGGCGGCATCTGAGCTGATGTCTTGGTGGCCGATGGCCCCCCAAAGGATGGGGAGGGCGGTGTCCCCAGTTTTGCACCGACCCGCTCTCGAAGCGTGGGTGCTGCTGGCTTGGAGTCTGCTGGGACCCCCTTGTAAAAAGGGGGGGCGTCCTTTGTTGTGCGCCCTCTCCCCCCACGCACGGAAACGAGAGGAAGCACTGAAGTGATTCGCCCTAGAACAGGGTCGGGAAGGGGCATCCCCCACCTTGGGCCGATGTGTAGGGTGGGATCAGGGTTAGGGTTAGGGGTGCAAGGCCTTAGGGCAGGGGTCCTTCAAACTTGGCAACTTTGAAGGCGAGGAATTCTGGGAGTTGAAGTCCACAAGCCTTCAAAGTTGCCAAGTTTGAAGACCCCTGCCTTAGGATCTTCATCCACTCAAGTAGCTCAGCCCTGCAAGTTCATGGAAAGGCTTGACTGTGCAAAAATGTGTCCTGGTCAGGGGGAACCAAGCTTCCCCCATCTGGGACCCCCAGAGGTGCAACTGTGACTCAAGTCCTCCCTAACCATTATAGGGTTACCTATGTGGGTTGCAGCTAGTGGAAAGCGCATTTCCACATTTCTAGGAAAGGCTGTTGCACTGTGACCTGGTTCACACAACCACCTGGTGGCTTTGCTTGGGTTGATTTTAGCATATTGGATGAACTGAGAGACTGGGGTGGGTGGTTTGACATGTGGTACCAAGCAACTGTGGCTTGTTCAAATGCAGCAGGTTTTAAACAAGCCACCGTGTCATTTAATATAGTTTGATACTTGATTCCAAACTGTTGAATGTATGCTGTTCCTAATTGATGGGCTGTTATTATTGATTGTTGTAGCGATTAGAAGTAGCACTGAATAAGGAGCCTAGTTTTGTACGGTGTTAGCCTGGAGGAGCTCAGACTTTGCCTAAAAATCTTGCATGCTCTCAATTATTGTAATAATAATGGGCCATATGTTGCTCTTTGTTCATATTTGTCTTTGGAGAGCATAAAATTCTTGCAACAAAGCAATCCTGTCGACCTATTTTAAAAGAAATGTCTTCCGTTGTTTGGATCCGATGGAGAACTCGGAAGTTCTTCAGATGAAAAAAAAAATACAATCTACATAACGAAAGGGACACAAACGTAGCCATAAATAATATAATAAACACTGTCTATTTCATAATTGGGACAAAATAGCAAAGACTGAATGTGATTGCTTTCAAGAAGATAGTGTATTAGAAAATCAGGCATATATCCAACATTTTGGCTTGCCTGGTCCATATTGAGTGAAGAGGAATCGTCTTGGGCCGCATATAAAATATATAATATACAAGTTTATGAATTTGTGGGGCTGCATTACTAGCTGTCCAGGGTCTCCTGGGAGCTGCAGGTTGGACATGCCTGTGTTAGACAATTGAAAAGTGTCTGTGCTTTTGAAGAGAATGACCTAGCCCCATGGTGGCGAACCTATGGCACGGGTGCCACAGGTGGCACGCAGAGCCCTTTCTGTGGGCACGCGCGCCGTTGTCCCAGTCCTACACTTTCAGCGGGGTTTTATAATGCCTTTTCACTTTAGGCGTCTGCCGCCGTCTGCACAAAAAAAAAAGGTTCAATCAATCAATTTCAACTTCTCGCAGGAAAAAAAAAAGATCTCGCAAAGTTGGAATTGATTGATTGAACTTTTTAGTCCCAACCAGTCTGCCGTTACCACCACAGCCACACCCACTCAATAGGCCGTGCCCAACAATATATGTGTGTGTTTTGGGTTGCAGTTTGGGCACTAAAAGGTTCTAAAAGGTTCACCATTACTGACCTAGCCAGTTACTGTAACGGGCTTCTCAGAATCTGGGGGAGAGGCTGCTAGTATGCAAAATATTAAAGGTATACGGAGAATGTGTTTTTATCCGGAAAATGAGTTTCCATCTCCCCAGGAAATCAACAAGTGGTTAGCAAGAGGATCAAGAAAATCCCTAACAAACTTAAGAGACGAAATGAAAGCTAAAGCAAATATATCCTTTTGCTAAGCTTTCTTTTACCTAATATCTTTTCCCCCTTTCAATACATCTAGTTTTAGGCGGTAAGCAGTTGCTGAAGCTTGACAGGTGCCTTCCAGGTGTGTTGGAAATACGACTTTCCAAATTATGAGCACTTGGCTGCAGATTCTCGGAAGATAGTCCTAACGTATCCTGAGGGCACTAGTTAAAGCTTTCCGTCAAGGGGGAAAAAAAACCACATTTCTTTTCCATTTTGGTGATCCTGTTGATTGCTGGGCTAAACGCGGGCTGAAAAGATCAGAAATTCAAGGCATGAATTCGCAGTTAGCTGAGATTAAAGTCAAAGGTTTTGAGAGCAGGAAATGAGCTAATTGTAATAACATGCCCAGCTACTGTATCCATCTTTTTTTTCCATTTAAGCAGTAAATATAAAAGAGAAGATGCTTTGCCATATATATTTGCTATCTGAGAACAACTTTCATTCTCTTCCTTGAGTACAAGATCATGTATCTACTCAAAACTGACTACACGTCGCTATGGGTAGTCCTTGACTTACAACCACAGTTGAGCCCAACATTTCTGTTGCTAAGCGAGATAAACAGATTCACAGGTGAGTGAATCACTGAAGTTGTTGAATTAGTTGTTAAGTGAAACTGGCTTCCCCATTGACTTTGCTTGTCAGAAAGTCACGAAGGGTGATCACGTGACCCTGGGACACTGCAACCGTCATAACTATGAGGCAGTTGCCAAGTGGCCGAATGTTGATCACGTGACCCTCGGGATGCTGCAACGGTTGTAAGTGTGAAAAAGGGTCATAAGTCACTTTTTTTCAGTGACGTTGCTACTTCCAATTGTCACTGAAGCGAAGTGTTGTAAGTCAAGGACCACCTGTATGGTATTTAGCAGAAGCTCCAAATTGTTAAATCAGTTTTGAATAGAAATAGCACTTAGGCTAATATACCGCTTTACAGTGCTTTGCTGCACTCTCTAAGCTGTTCACAGAATCAGCCTGTTGCCCTCAACAATCTGGGTCCCCATTTTACCCACCTTGGAAGGATGGAAAGTTGACTCTACCTTGCTGGATCCTCTGCCAGTCAGAAGTCTTACTTTCCAATATCTTCCTAAGACTGCTGCAGACTGTTTTGTTCATTACGTCACACCAAGCCCTGGTTTGTGTTCATTGTAGTTTGTCTCCACACACAGCTTACCAGCCAGCTTCTGCTTACCCCTCCCACTAAACCAGGGATGTCAAACTGCCGGCCCATGGGCCGGATGCATCATAGCGAAACCGCGCCCACCCTATTGTCGGCAATGGCAAAAAAGTCGTGATACGTCGCGACACGTCACCTGACGTCGCAAGTTTGACACCCCTGCACTAAGCCAAAACCAAACAAGCACATTATGGCTTGGTGTTATGTGTGTGAGCTGTGTGTTTTCCCCAAAGGGTGTAAAAGGCAGTTTTCATGTGAGGAGAAAGAATGATGAATCGAAGGAGGCCTCAACCTTCTTTGCTGCTTTGAAAAGTTCTCCCCAAGGCCCCAAGTTTTTTGGCGACCTTGGTTGAGCACCTTTATCAATTTGCCTTTTTTTGTGTGTGTCTGATTGTTTTGTCTTCCTGGCAGTTTGAGGCTGAGTTTCGCCGCTTTGCCATGAAGAGGTCCAGCGCGGGTGGTTTCCAGGAATTCTATCAGCTGATCCAGAGGGTGCACCAGATCCCTTGTTCGGATGTCCTCCTGGGATACACAGACATCCACGGAGATCTGCTCCCCATCAACAACGATGACAACTATCACAAGGCTCTGTCGTCTGCCAATCCTCTTCTCCGGATCATCATCCAGAAGAGAGGTAGGACACACTTTGAGAATTAACTCCCTCTCTTCTTTAATGTTTTCTGTTTCCAGGGAGGTGTGCTTTTATTTATTTATTTAAAGCGTTTTTCAGAGTAAAAGTGCGGGTAACCGCTTCAGGTCCCCGTCAAATGCTGAGAAAGATTGATAACCTTCGTTCAGAATAGTAAAACAAATCAATTATTATATACTGAGATCAATATATATCGGTTGCTTTTTGGTTCAGCAACCAAGCAGGACAGGTACAGGCTCCAACAGAAAGTTAAGACTGCAGAAAAAACAATGGCAACTGCCTGCCTTCCATAGAAGACCTGTATATTGCACAGGTCAGAAGAAATTTGCAGATCCTTCACATTCTGGATATTTGTTGTTGTTAGTTGCAAAGTCGTGTCCGAACAATTGCGACCCCATGGACAATGTTCCTCCGGGCCTTCCTGTCCTCTACCATCTTCTGGAGTCCATTGAAGCTCACGCCTCCTGCTTCAGGGACTCCATCCAGCCACCTCATTCTCTGTCGTCCCCTTCTTCTCTTGCCCTCCATCTTTCCCAGCATTGGGCTCTTCTGGATATAAACTGTTTCAACTCTTCCCCTTGGGATGGCGCTATGGAGCATTATATGCCAAAACGACTAGACACAGGGAGGTTTTTTTCCCCCTTGTCTGCTGAATCCCTAACTCTCACATTGGTGTCAAATGTTTAAGTGTAATATGGCTGTAGTATCATCATTTATCCTTCTATTATCTTCTTTACTCCCCCCCCTCTTATCGGGATTATTATTAAGATTATAATTATCATTATTCTGTTGCTTTGCGTGTGCATGGAGACCACCTGCACTGGAGACAAATTCCTTGTGTGGCTAGTCACACTTAGCCAAATAGAATATTCAATTCCATTCAATTTCAACATTTTGCCTATTCGCAGTCACTAGGCCATTGATTGCAGAAAAGGGGGAAAAAATGATTAGGGAACAAGAAACCAGGGACGGGAACCGTAAATAGACATTATCACCTGTGTACTTATTCTTACCAGTAGTGAGTCTAGGACGCTCCAGATGTTGATGATCCATCACTTTTAGACCAGTGTTTCTCAAGCTTGGCAACTTTTAAGGCGTGTGGACTTCAACTCCCAGAATTCCCCAGCCAGCCTGGTTGAAAAACACTGTCTTAGGCAGTCCCAGGGAGTATGTGCAATGGTGAGGAATGCTGGGAATTGCAGTTCAGCAATATTTGAATGATGACAGCTTCTTTATCTTTCCCTATTCCAAATGCCTGAATAGGGATGTGGTGTTAATAATAGATCTTTTAAAGGTCAGAAGAGAGAATAGTGCTCTAAATTAAGAGGTGGTTTTTTTAAAAAAAAAAAAAAAAATAGTATCGTGCTTTGACAGGAGATGCTATTTTCCATGGGAGAAAAATCTGCTTTCCAAAACTTAGCCAGCCCATAGAAAAATGTGGGCTGGTCATTTATGACCCTTATAAGGCAATACTATTAGTTGTAACTTAGGACCTTTTAATAATTCCAATCATCAGAGTCTTCTTCCTTCGAATCTGGGCACTGGAGGGGATTCTCCTATTCATCGGAGACACAGTTGACTTTATCTACGAAGTAGCAGCGCCCTCTTGCCATACAGAAGAGAAAATAATTTTTTATACTTTGAGACAACAGCAGAATCCAAAGATGTTTGTGGGCTGAAATCCTGACAGTTGAAATAATAATAATAACGAGCATCCCATTCCAAACGATACCAGGCTGTTGCCCTTTAAATGTTCCAATACATTGTGAGAAATAAAATCTAGCTAATCATAAGATTACCAGGGTTGTTTAAAGTACAGATCTGAAAATAGTTTTTTTTAAAAAGAGGATCTGGAGTAGGCAACGGTGACAGAACATCAGGCTGAGCAATGGGAACTTGGCAGATGTTGGGAAAAATTGCTGGCCTGTCTCTCTGCAGTTACGTTTTGATCTCATCGGCCTGTTGTCATCCAGAAGAAGCAGTCAAGTTTATGAGACAGTTAATGTGATTTATTTGGAATCGGGGTGCATACCAGAGGGAGCCACAGCCAACAACTGGCCAGAAACCAGCTCGGCTTCATATTTCTTTTCTTTCATTCTTCCTGTCTTCTCAGAGCTCCAGGGAGAATGGAAACATTCACTGTCTCTAGCCTCTTGTGTGCGACGGTACACACTGAGCTGAGAGATGATAGGGAGAACAATAGCCACTTGCAAAGGGAGACCCAGGGAGGACATCTTTGTCTTGCAAAACCTGGAGCTGATGTAACTTGGACCACTTCCTGGAGTGGGGAAAAAGCTTCTGCTGTTCAACCCCGGGCTCCCAGGCTAAAAATAAGCTGCTGTACCCAAAACGCAGGGTGATATTTATAACTTGGGATCTGGGTCTGCCAAGGTGCTCCATTTAGGCATGCCAAGCCCTCCTCTGCTTTGGGGTGGTTCAAAGATTGTATTCGACAGTGCTTTGCTGAGAGGTTTTCCACCCTCTTTCCCTGGTCAAGCAGGCTCGTAAACAGCATGTGAGCTTCAGGGAAGAATTTCCTCCAGAAAACCATGCAGGCAAATCGTAAACGGAAACAGCATGGTACTTTCATTTTTTTTTCTGCCGTCCTTTAGGATGAAACGGAGGAAAAATAATGCACCAAGAGATCACAGCTATCTCCTTTAGGGAGATGAATTTGGAAGGATGCTTTGGTGCCAAGCGTGGTGGTTGTTGTTTTTTTTGCAGATGTTTCATTACCGAACTGAGTAACACCATCAGTGTTAGGCTGTATTGTGTTGCTTCCGTTTGTGAAATCAGGCACCCACCCAGGCATCATGCATATGAATTCCAGATATCCCTTTGCTTATTCCTGGGGTTCCCATTCTTCTATTGTAGGTCCCAGATGGTGAATGCCACTGGGTTTCCAGCTAAGGCAGCAACCTTTTCAGATTTGGCTGATCTGGTTTCTCCCCAAGACATACACAGTTTGTCACAAAATACTCCTCTTGATCTCAGGTTGATTAATCTGTCCTCTTACTTAACACTTGGAGGGGGGAAAAGAATTGCAAACAGCAGGAGAGTCAAAATGAGGCATAGACAACCTGCCAACCTTCCATCTGTTGGGGGACAATATCGCCGGCGTGCCCTCCAACTTGCCTACTCTTAATAGATTTCTGTTTCAGTTTTACACCATGATAATTAACCTGTGGAATTCATTACCTTACAGTGTGGGGATGTCCACTGGCTTGGATGGGGATCAGACCATTTCACAAAGGGCAGATATGATGAACACGCTTGGTTTTGAAGGCTTAGTGTCACCTTGGCTTGGGCGCAGCATAATTCCGACTCCTGGAATGATGGGGATACAGGTAGTCCTCGATTTACGTCCACAACTGTGCCCCAGATTTCTGTTGCTAAGCGAAACATTTCTTAAGTGAGTTCTGCCCCGTTTTATGACCTTTATGGCCACAGTTGTTAAGTCAGTCACTGCAGTTTAAGTTTTTAAGTGAATCTGGCTTCCCCGTTAGTTTTGTTGGTCAGAAAGTTCGCAAAAGGGGATTGCGTGACCCCGGGATACTGTATCTGTCGTAAATATGGGTCAGTTGCCAAACATCTGAATTTTGATGACGTGACCCTGGGGAGGCATGCTGCAAGGGTCATGTGAAAAAACACTCATCAGTCAGTTTTTTCAGTGCCGTTGTAACTTTGAATGGTCACTAAACGGACGGTTGTAAGCTGAGGACTACCCTGTATGTCTTCATCTGCTACTTGTGTGGACCCAGAGGCAACACATTGGCTCCACAAGGAAGAAAATGCGAGGCTGAGGTGGGACGTGGATTGATCCAGCCAGATCATTCTTAGGCTTCCAATCCATGTTATTGTCAACGCTGCTAATATTGAATATTCTTGCTTTGACAAAATATGCAGAACTGTCTGGTACTTTTAGAGTTAATTCAGATGAGAATGAGAGAGGAGAGAAAAGCGAGGGGAAGGGAACGGAAGTGAATCTTTGCCCTCCAGGTTAATTGGAAGATGTGAATCATGACCCCAAAATAGGGGAGGGGAAATGCCTGGAATGTTATGTGCAAAGGAAGGGAAATTCAGATCTTGGCATTCTCCATATCGTGCTGACACTCCTCTACACTAATAAAGGCTTTTAACCATGCCTGAAAGTTCTTTGAAGTGTTTCATTAGTCAGACACATGACAGTTATGATGTAAGAGAGCCCTTAACCCAAACCTGCCCTTCTGTTGCTTGCATTTTATTTCATCTTTGGCTTAATACTCAGGACTCAATTCACAAACTGTATGTTACCCGCATCTCAGTGGCTTCTCTCCATTTAAGAAACATTCCAATCTTATCACAGTATACACTGCTTCTTTTGGCTCCACTGTTATTTCTCTGCAGGACATTTAGCTCTTTCTTCTCAAAAACGGCTAGCTAGGCTGTAGGTTAGGCAGGCAGAGAGAGAACCGTTCAATTCAGATAGCGCACTACTAAGTCATAAGATGGATAGGCTCCTTTCCGTTCCCGTCTCCAGAGTTCTTCATGGGTCAGCGGGCCAACCTTCTCCACTCTGACATCCTTCATATGCATTTGATTACACCTCTCAAAACTAACCACGACCCGTGAAGGTTGGATGGTGGCCGGTGCAGTTCCTCCACCCACCGAGGCGTGGGGAATTTTAAGTGATGGATCCCTGAGGTTTCTGCCTGAAAAGTCAGCTCCTGCGTCCTTCCTTACAAAGGAATTCTTTTACAGATAGCCTTCAGGTCTAAGCAGCTCCTTTGCGCTCTGGAATCTCTCTCTTCTGTTGGCATAATATGGCATAAAAACTGGCAGAAGGGCGAACGTTGTTGATGTTTTCCTTTTGCAGGTTCCCGTTGCTTTGGAGAGGAGCAAGGTTTAAAACAGTGATGGCGAACCTTTTAGAGACCGAGTGCCCAAACTGCAACCCAAAACCCACTTATGCATCGTCGGGTGCCGGGTGGGTGTGGCCATTGGCTGGGCGTGGCCCATTGGCTGGGCGTGGCTGCGGTGGTAATGGCAGACTGGGTGGGACTAAAAAGTTCAATCAATCAATTCCAACTTTGCAAGATCTTTTTTTTCCCCGCGAGAAGATGAAATTGACTGATTGAACCTCTTTTTTTTTGTACACGGCGGCGGAGGCCTAAAGCGAGAAGGTTTTATAAAACCCAGCTGAAGGCCTAGGACTGGGGCGGTGGCGCGCATGCCCACAGAGAGGGCTCTGAGTGCCACCTCTGGCACCTGTGCCATAGGTTCGCCACCACTGGTTTAAAAGATATGCACTTGGCCTTGTTGTTACCTTTTGGCAAATTATACTTGGATTAGTTACAAGACCGATGACTCTCTCTTTTCCTTTCCCAGCCCTTAACAGAATAACAGAGTTGGAAGGGTCCTTGGAGGTCATCTAGTCCAACCTCCTGCTCAGGCAGGAAGCCTTATACATTTTCAGACAAATGGTTATCCAATCTCTTCTTAAAAACTTTCAGTGTTGGAGCATTCACAACTTCTGGAGGCAAGTTGTTCGGCTGATTAATTGTTCTCTCGCTGTCAGGAAATTTCTCCTTAGTTCTAGGTTGCTTCTCTCCTTGATTCGTTTCCATCCGTTGCTTCTTGTCCTGCCTTCAGGGGCTTTGGAGAATAGCTTGACTCCTTCTTCTTTGGGGCAGCCCCTGAGATATTGGAACGCTGCTATCATGTCCCCCCTTGTCCTTCTCTTCATTAAAGTAGACATATCCAATTCCAGCAACTGTTCTTCATATGTTTTAGCTTCCAGTCCCTTATTCATTTTTGTTCTCTGCCCTCTTCCTAGAGCCTCAACATCTTTTTTACACTGCGGCAGCCAAAAATGGATGCAGTATAACAAGTGAGGCCTTGCCTTTGTGCGCCCAATGTTTATTTATTTATTTATTTACCATTGGAGCGTGCCAATTCTAAATAATAATTTCAATGTATGTGTGTGTGTGTGTTTGTGTCTTTTACTCTGCTTAAATGCTAATAGGTAGATTATTTTAGATTAGCAAACACTTCAGTAAGTAATCCTATGGCATCATAGCACAAAGCACCCCTCCCCCACCCCTTTATATTCCCTTGTTCAATTGGCAGCCTAAACGTGTATATTTCTGATGCTTCAGTGAAGGATTTTTCTAATGAATTCTTGCAGGATTCAAATACATTGGTTGCCTTCTTCGTTTGGGGCACTGGTGATGCTTAAGAGCTGTGGCCCTTTGTGTTCTGTAGCCAGGATCTACAGAATAATGCCTGCGAGGCATAACTCAAAGTGTGATTAAAACTGAATTATTCATATCACTCTGTAATCCTCTCAGGGTGGGTGCTCTGTAATCCTAGAAGCAAATGTCACTCAGAAGTAGGGTGAGAGGACGGAGGCCATCGTTCTGAGCAGGAGAAAAATATTGGATTTATCTTCTACTGCTTGCAAGCTTTAAGACTGGTGGACTTCAACTCCCAGAATTCCTCTGGTTGCCCATAGTATTGTCAGTCTTCCAGTGGGAAACTATAAAAGCACCCCATTATCAAAACTCAAGTTTGTCTTAATCCCCACCCCAATCAGGCAGGTTTCCACAAAGAGAATAATTCATATCCTGACACTCTGTTATATAACATAGATAAGAAGTTTATCCTTGGGTGATTAAGCCATGTGGCCTGGTGCTGTCCCTTGCTTAGAGAAACTCAAAAATGACACAGCTGGCTAATGTTTCTCCTTGCCAGCCAGGCACCACCTTGGCCTTCAGATACTGTACATCCCAAAATGCTAAATCATTTGTGCATCACTAAATCACCCAGCACTTTCAAAGTATCCAACGTTGGGAGAAAGTCAGAGCTGTGAAAAGAGCGATCGCTTGGTGATCTGAAGGCACAAATGATTTCAAAAGGGTACATCAAGAGAGGGAAACCCAGAATTTATCACCTAATAGGGAGAGATAGGCAACTTTGTTCGTAAATGGGTAACACAGGTATGTTTGTGTACAAATATACGTGCACGCGTGTATAGACGCCACGTGGATGGGGTGGAATGTGGCTGGAAAGCCATACATTTGGGATCTATGTTAAAAAAAAAAGTGACATAAAAAGTCATTACAGATAGTCCTTTACTTACAACTATAACGGAACCTGCCCACATAAATTGTGACGGCCATAAAATGGGTCACTGGTTCAATTTTATGATTTTTTTATTTTTTATTTGCAGTGGTCCTTAAGTAAATTAGCCACTCCGAAGTCCCTTCCAACTTTGTTATTCAAATACGATGGTTATTAAACCAATGGTTCAGTTTTCAGCAAAAAAAGAATCATTAAAAAAAAAGCCATGTGACCGTGATTGCAGCAAACACTGGTAAATCTGGGCCAGTTGCTGAGTCCCATAAACTGGGAGCCATCAGAACTTTGGAACTGGGTCGTAAGTATCCGGGGATGTCCATTGTAACACTAGCAGTTGTAAGATGATGATGATGATGATGATGATGATGATGATGATAATAATAATCATAATAATAATAATCATCATCATAATAATAATAATAAAGTTGGAAGGGACCTTGGAGGTCTTCTAGTCCAACCCCTTGCTCAGGCAGGAAACCCTGTACCATTTTGGACAAATGGCTGTCCAGTCTCTTCTTAAAAACCTCCAGTGTTGGAGCATTCACCACTTCTGGAGGCAGGTCAAGGAGTCAAGGACCACCTCTATCATTTTACTGTAGTTCAGAATAGGGAAAAGCCAACAAGGAGCCCAGCAAACCCAGAGGTGACGCTGAAGGATTCTGTAGCTGGAGAAGACAACTTGCCCATCTGACCTCTGTTTGCCATTCTTTCCTTGCAGCAGAAGCCAACGCCAGCGTCTTTGCCTCCAACTCGCTGCAGCGGAAGAAAAAGGGACTGCTGAGGCCAGCGCACCAACGGGCCAAGCCGCACCTGCTGATCGGCATGCCCCAGGACTTCCGCCAGATCTCCTCCATCATCGACGTGGACATCTTGCCCGAGACCCACCGGCGAGTGCGGCTCCATAAACACGGCTCCAACAAGCCCCTGGGTTTTTACATCCGGGACGGGGTCAGCGTGCGAGTGGCTCATCACGGGGTGGAAAAGGTGCCCGGCATTTTCATCTCCCGCTTGGTCAAGGGAGGCTTGGCCGAGAGCACCGGACTGCTGGCCGTGAACGATGAGATCCTCGAAGTCAACGGCATTGACGTGGCGGGCAAGTCGCTGGACCAGGTGACTGACATGATGGTGGCCAACAGCCACAACCTCATCATCACCGTCAAGCCGGCCAATCAGCGCAATAACGTCATCCGCAGCAGCAAGGCTTCGGGGAGTTCCGGCATGTCCACCGACAGCACCCCCAGCCAGCAGACGCCCAGCCCGGCTTCCCAGTATCTGAGCAACTGTAGCACAGCCGAGGGGGAAAGCGATGAAGAGGGAGACCTGGTAATTGAGAGTGACTTGCCTGCCAGCTGCCCCAACGGGGGTCTTCTCGACAGCCTCCAGCACAGCCTCTCGCTCTATAGCTCCCAGGGCTCCTTGCCCTCGCTGAACAGTCACAGTGGCAGCGGGAGCCCCATGCGTGGCAGCCGAGCGGGCAGCCTCCAAGAGGATGGCACCATGATCACGCTATAGCCGTTGGTGCCGTCGTCCCTCCGTCCCGTTCTACTTGAAAAAAACATTTGTTTCTGAGGTCAGTTGGGGAAGGGCCCCGTCCTTGACCATCGGAGGTCAAGTCTAGAGATCGGAAACCAAGGTTCCCCCCTCGCTGATCCGGACTTGCACACCACCTTCATGCTCCAATGGTGCTTCTTGCGACCAAGGTGACAGTGGCAGTTGGAATGAGAGGGACCCACCCACCTTCTCCCAAGCCCCAGAGGTTTTCCTTTCCATGTCCAGGGAGCTCCATGGGATGTTACTTCCTGTTACTTTTCCCCCTTTCCTCTTCGGCTTCTTACCTGGATTCCAGGCAGGGGGCTGGCCTCATTCGTCCCCCAGCTCTGCCTCCACCAGTTTCTCATGAAGTGTTTGATTTTAGGTGTTTTTATGATGACACGTGTCACAGTTAATATATTGCAACAGACTATTAAACCATGGCGCTTTTTTTTTTTTAAAGTAGTGCTCCTTCACATTAAATTTTTTTTTAAAAGAAACCTGAGGGAGATGACAGCAAAAGGAAACCATCCTGACAGAGAGAACCTGGTCTGCTTGTCTGGGGGGAGGGGCACCTCTGTTCATTTGAAGGGGTGGCTTGGCAAATTCGGCGGACGGGAACCCCCACCACCACCATGCCCCTTCCTCAGTCTCTATGGCAGGCAGATTGTGGGGAAAGCCCCCCCCCCATCCCAATTAGCTAAAAAACACTCCCAGGGCTTTCAGCAAGCGAGCAAAGAAATCTGCCTGAGATAATACAGATTAAGTGGCTTATGCCAGGACCACAATTGATGAAGATCCCAAAATGGTCTAATTTTCTCCCGTGATGCTACCAAATGCCTGCTGGTGGGAATCGGGTATATGTTGGAAGGGCAGTAGACAAAAGGATAGATAGATTCATTTTTCAGAAGGGGAGCCATTGTGGTCTGCAGTAAACAGGGAACCTTCAAGCACTTTAAAGACTGACCTTGTAGGTCAGCCACCTGCCTGACTACAGGTTGTCCTCGACTTACAACAGCTCATTTAAGGACCGTTCCAAGTTACGACAGCCCTGGGAAAAAAGGGACATACGACCATTTTTCACTCTGACAGCACTTGCAGCAGTCCCGTGGTCACGTAATCCAAATTCAGACGCTTGGTAACTGGTTCACAATTATGACGGTTGCAGTGTCCAGGGGTCACGTAACCCTCTTTTGCGACCTTCTGACAAGTAAAGTCAGTGGGGAAGTCAGATTCACTTAACAGTCATATTATTAAATTAACAACTGCAGTGGTTCTCTTAACAATTGTGGCAAGAAAAGTGGTAAAATGGGGGCAAAACTCACTTAATAAAACTTTCACTTAGCAACAGAAATTTTGGGCTTAAATTGTGGTCATAGGTTGAGGACTACCTGTATAGAATTGTGGTTCTGTCTGTCTGGAAGGCAGCAGGTTTGCAAATTATCTCATTTCTCATTAAGGCGACAGATCCTGATGTCCACCTTGTGTTCTTGATGTACACAGGAGTCTTTGGGAGGTTAAAGTCACCGTATCCTGCTAAATATCCCTCTACTGTCTTTTCATTAGTGATTAAGAAATGGGGGCTACACATTTAACTTAAATCTCCTTCAGCCAAACAAAAGAGAATGAAAGGGGAGAAAAAAACCTGAAGGAGAGACATAACTGATTCTTTTAAGCCAAAACTATTGATCGCAGCAAATCATGGCTGCTTCTCTCCTACAGCCAGGCTAACAGTCCTCGAATAACAGGTGGAAACTTCATTGACTTTTTAAATTACAAAGACCCAGATTATTCTTGTTCACTTTAAAGCTCAACCAGAAAAAGAGACGCAACCTGTAGGTTTTAGGTACCTGGTCTTCTGAGTCATTCAGACCTATCTGAAGTGTGTCTATGTCTGTCCGTCCGTCCTATCTATCTATCTATCTATCTATCTATCTATCTATCTATCTATCTATCTATCTATCATCTATCTATCTATCTATCTATCTATCTATCTATCTATCTATCTATCTATCTATCTATCTATCTAGATAGATAGATAGATAGATAGATAGATAGATAATCTATCTATCTATCTATCTATCTATCTATCTATCTATCTATCTATCTATCTATCTATCTATCTATCTATCTATCTATCTATCTATCTGTCTGTCTTATCTATCTATCCTATCTATCCATCCTGTCTGTCTGTCTGTCTGTCTGTCTGTCTGTCTATCTAAACTATCAATTATCCCCAGCATTTTCATTATTCGTGCCACCCAGCAGTGCTCCAGAAAGAAAAACTATTTAGCAGCCAGGATATAACAGTCAATGAATGTTATTTAAAATGTTTACAAATTAGCATTCCATATAAATGTCTCGTTTAGTACCAAGCTTACTGACCGTTGGTTTTCAGCTGCCCAAGAAAAAAAAAAATCCATCGCCTGAAACCTTAAATCGTTCTGACCCCCCCCCCCCTTGGAAGACCGAAGTTCTTTTATTCTGCTGATGGGCCCAAGTGCACTACAACTCAATGGCGGTGTCTGCAAAGACGGTGGGGGTTGTGTCCCAGGCTTTTGGTTTGGGGCTGCAAGTTGCACCTCTTTGATCTGTAGAGACAGGGAACTCTGTGCTGTTTTGATGACTCTTCTGAAGTCTTAGCAATATACAGGTAGGGGTAAAGTTAACCTTTTGCTGAGAATGGCAAAGAGATCAAGATGGAATAGGACAGCATCTCTTACAAATAGTTCTCAACTTGCAACCAAAGTCAGGGCACTGAAAAAAGTAACTTACAATGGATCCTCACACAACTATTGCCGCATTCCCCACTGCGATGAGTAACAGTTAACTTAAGTCATGCCAGACTTGCGAAGGGCCCTAACCTCAGAGTAAACACTTGGCTTGTTTTAGGTCCTTGGTTTGCAGTGAACCTTCTTCCAACATTTATGGGGTCCATCAGCAGATGGCAGCACAAACCAGATCAACAAAGCTCAGATATTAAATTTGACAAGAGGTTGAGGAATCCTGCAACTTCCTTCCGCCAGTTCTCCTTCAAGTTGCACATGAAGGTTTTTCTTTGGAAAGTTCTATTAAAGGAGAAAAAAAATCGCCCTAATTGAGATTTGCAGGACCATTATTCAGATTCAAGGGAATTGTTTGATGCTTTAAAAAAACAAAAAAACAAAACAAAAAAAAAGACCGATGCTATCAACATTGAAGAATCCTTTAGAATGACTTAGGAAGGCCCTCACAACTTCCAACTCACAAGCTTGCTTACAAAATGTGCTTTATTTTGTTTTAAACTGTCCAATCGTCTAAGTTAAAAATGCACACGCTCCTCTAAGCTTGCAAAGCTGCTGAGAAGGTGTACTTTTTCCTCTTTTAAGAAAACCATCTTCCCACCTTTTTGCCTGAAAAATAAGACATTCTTGAGAAGGTTTATTTGGGAAACGGCTCTTTCTCGGCCCACCAAAAGTTCTTGGGTTCCAGCTTTCATCATCCCAAGTCTGGACTGTTACTACCTGCAGGGGTTTCCTGTGTGCCTGACCAAGAAACACAGATTTGCTTCTTTGTGCTGAAAAGAATCAGGACTTGCGGCGAGAACAACGGACAACGCAACAAGTCAAACCTACATTGCGGGAACTACCGTGTGAGGAAGCAAAGCCACCTGCGACTTGAGTGCAAAAGGCTGGAGAGGCCAAAGACAAGGTGGCCTCTGTGCTTAGGAGTCCAACTTGATGAAGACTTTGGGTCTGGAGAAGATCTTGAGAGCCTCTTCGATCTGTGACAGCTTCTTCTCTAAAGAAACCCGACGGGTTTGAACACTCAAAGTATCGACTCGCACCGGAAGCAACAGGAACTCCTTCAAGAGCTTATCTTGGCCTACAGAAAAGAGATGGAGGGGGGAGGAAGGAGCACCATCAGTGGGCAATTCTAACGGCCTGCCTTCTTCAGTGACTCCAGTTGACCCATAAACGTGCCGCCCCAAGCCATAATGTGGTTTATTTGGTTTTAGTGTACTTGGTTGTGTGAACTCAGCCGTTTGGATTTCTGAGCCAGGTTTTTATGGTTTGCTCTGTTATACTGTATACAACTAGCCAGTGATATGGGGTATTCAATGAGGCGCGATTACATGAATCGCGGCTCAGCACAATGCGTGATGACCATCCTGGGTTGCATGTGCATCAGGATTCTGAAAAATCTGGTTTGCTGCGAACATGTTCCTTAAATCTTAGAGTAAACCCACCCTCTATTTAAATCCCAAGAGATTAAAAACTCAATAGGGCAAGAAAGCAAGGAAGAGGAAAATGGAACACCTGAAACCTGAGCCTAACCTTAGCATAACCCTTAGCTCTTTCCTTATCCTGATTGTGTGTGTGTGTGTATGAAGTCTATAAGAAGCAGTTTCAGAGGGTTTCACCTCCACCCTTCTTACTCTCTTTGAGATTCTTGAGGGTTTCCAGGCGCTGGTTCTCCGGCATCATGGCGTGCCCAGGTGGGGTGTCAGGATCAGGTGTGTTACGCAGGCGTTCCTCAGCTTCTTTGCGCCAGTGGTCCTTCCGCTCAATCAGGCTACATAGAGCAGAAAGAGGAACTCAAAAGAATGGAAAAGTGGAGACAGGACAGGAGAGGACAGGACAGGGAGGAAGGGAGGAAGGAAGGGAGGGAAGGAGGAAGGAAGGAAGGAAGGAAGGGAGATAGAAGAGTGGAGTGAAGGAAGAGAGGGAGGGAGGGAGGAAGGAAGGAAGGAAGGAAGGAAGATAGAAGAGTGGAGTGAAGGAAGAGAGAGAGGGAAAGAGGGAGGGAGAGAGGGAAGGAAGGAAGGAAGGAAGGAAGGAAGGCCTTTTCCAGGTCCAGTTTCTTACAAAAAAAATAAATCAAGAGCCAAAATGCTCTCTTTTTGGCATGGTCACCAATCCAGCCTTTTAGCAATGGAACTCAGAGGAGGCGATAGCTACAAGAAAATGTTTGGTCTGTTCTGAAGCACCTTTTTGAAACTGGATCCAAAAGTACTGACAGCAAAACAGACTGTAAAACCAGAAGAATCTCACCTTCCTTTGGTTTGTCAATACATGTTTCCAGACCTTATGGTTCCAAAGCTGAATTTGACAAGCTCTGAGCCGTTGAAGTACCGGAGACGAGTGGCTTCTGAAGGCAGCTCCTTGCCCTCTGCCAAAGGACAGCACAGCCGTTCCCAACCTGCCACCCTCTAGACAGGCTGGCCTGCAGCCCATATCACCTCAGCCAGCCCAGAGAACTTACTAGCGGGGCACGTGGCCTTTCTGCTTCGTGTTGTACTCTTCCAGATCTTTCTGCTTCTGCTCCAGGACTTTGTTGATGGACTGCAGGGAGCGTGAGCGTTGTAACGAGGCGCGTTTCGCATTTTGGGCATTGTGGCTGACAAAATCCACGTTACTGCTATTCTCTGGGACCTGGAATGGAATATATATATTCATATTCAGTGGAACAACCTGCCTCCAGAAGCGGTGAATGCTCCAACACTGGAGGTTTTTAAGAAGAGACTGGACAGCTGTTTGTCTGAAATGGTATAGGGCAGGGGTAGGCAACCTTGGTTCTTTCATGACTCGTGGACTTCAACTCCCAGAATTCCTGAGCCAGCCATGCTGAGGGGAAAGGGAGAGGTTTCCAAGCTGAGTCATGCTGGCTCAGGAATTCTGGGAGTTGAAGTCCACGAGTCATGAAGGGGCCATAGTTCCCCATGCTGACTCAGGAATTCTGGGAGTTGAAGTCCACGAGTCATAAAAGAGCCAAGGTTGCCTACCCCTGGTACAGGGTTTCCTGCCTGAGCAGGGGGTTGGACTAGATGACCTCCAAGGTCCCTTCCAACTTTATTATTATTATTATTATTATTATTATTATTATTATTATTATTATTATTATTATTATTATTATTACACACACACCTTGCCATCCCCGTTCTGAGCTGGGGCAGCTACTGTATCCATTTCACCCAACCGGGAAGGGTTTGGAGAGGGCGACCGGCGTGGACGGATTCCTGTGCCACAGCGAGAATACGCTCTCAAGTAGTTCTGAGCGTCGGGATGCGGGGAGCTGGGACTCTCCTGCGAAACCCACAAAGAGAAGGAACAGCTACTTGAAAAAAAGACAGGGGGAAAAATACTGCATATCCTTATCTAACCAGAAAAATATATCTCAGATGAGCAAATCTCTATCCAATAATCGAATCGACCCTACATTTAATATATATAAAAGTGAAAGAAAGAAAAAACTATCTGCGGACCCATTTCGTAAGGGAAGAAGAATTTATCCGTTTTTTTTTTGTTTTTTTATTTTTAGTACCCAGCCAGGGTAGATTTTTTTTTCTATGTTTGAGGGTGGACTTATTTGATTGTTTGAGTCATTTTCTTTCTCTTTTATTCCTTATTTGTACATATTCTTTTTTTGTTGTTGTTATTACTGTTGGGCGTAGGGTTTTTTTTCTGTTTCTGTTTTGTATTTTATTCCCATGGATACAACATAATATATATGTGTTTTTTAAAAAGAGGGGGGGGGGGGAAGCACTGCATGATCAGAAAAAGTTCCAGATTAATACTAGATCAAGCATCAAGGGGTAAACAATACTACAATCGAGAAACTACCAAGTTAGGCAAACAAGCTAACAGCAAACCTAACCAAGAAACTACCAAACCACTGACTAGAATATAAATTGAGAGCAAATCCCACTTTCTTCTAGCACTGATGCCGTTACCTAGTTGGATAATGAAACGTCCGCAAGGAAACACCCAAGCTCAGAGAGCACCAAAGACCCCACAGTTGCAAAATTCTTAACCCAAACAACCAATTCTATTGCCAAGAATTCTGGGAGTTAAAGGGCCCATATCTGGAATGCTTGCTCTGGTGGAGAAACACTACTTTAACTGATATGCCAGACTGTTTCTCTACTGCAGAGGTCTTCAAACATGGCCCTTTTATGACTTGTGGACTTCAACTCCCAGAATCCCTCTGCTGGCTGAGGAATTCTGGGAGTTGAAGTCCACAAGTCATAAAAGGGCCAAGTTTGAAGACCCCCTGCTCTACTGCATTAATTAAGGGAAGTAAGGAACGGCCTTGGTAATAATACCTGCAATTTTGCCTTGACTTTGGATTCCACGTTTTCATACTTCTGGGACTTCCACAGGGCTTTCACGGGCTTGGGTTGACTCAGCTGCCGAGCTTGTTCTTTCTCTCGGCACTTCCTCTGGATCTCTCTCATTCGCCTCAGATTCTCCTTCTCGTGGTCTTTGTGGTCCCTGCCTGCACCCGAAAGGAAAAAGAAGGCTTCTTGGGAGGTCCACTGAAGACACCCTGGCCAAAACTGCGCCACGGAGCAGAAGGTAGAACAGGTCTAAGGAGCTAGACAAAACTCTACCAACCTCTGTGGGATTTGGCTACCCACAGGCAGCTGCTCCACTTACGTTTGGGCCTCAGTTCCTCAAAGAAGGAGATCTCATCTAGCTTCAGGAGAACTCCTACGGTGCCGTTTTGCCCCTTCTCCAAGATGTCCCTGGCGTTGGGCTTAATTCGTGGAGGAGGTTGGGGACAGCGAGCACTGTAGCACCCAGGGTAGAGGCTGAACTCTGGAGGGATGGGGCCAGGAAGCAAATCCAATTTCAGAGAGTTCCCTTCTAGCCTTCCTCGTGCTAAAGAGAGAAAAGAAAAAAAATCACTCGCTTAAAAAAAGAAACAGTGGAGCTTTGGTTGCAGAAAACTCTCCAGTTCCTCAAGGACAGCGAGCCAGAGGCAGGGAGCAGGAAAGAGAAATCAATTGCACGGTAAAGATGGCCATACAGATGTTTACCCAGATTGGGTTTTATGGAAGTTCAGCAGTTTGAAAGTTATCCTTTTGGAGAAACCATTGGAGAATCTCTCTCCATTTCGTCGTGGGTGTAGGATGCAGATGGAGGACATGTTTGTTGTCCAGCCTGGTGAACAGACACAAGCAGATACTGACCTGACAGTGGGCGTCTGTAATAATCCGGACATAGGGTAGGATCTGGAGGAATGGGACCTGTGATCCTGGAGGGACCTTCCGACATCTCAACCTTGCTTCATAGATTCTGACCAGGAATGGCAAAATCTCATCTTTGGGGGGACCTGTTGCAAACAAGAACCGAGTTTGCTAAGGAACCATGGATAAAGTATCTGGAAGGAGAGGGAGTGGGAAGGAAGAAGTTTAGAAGAAAAAATATGCAATCATCAACCACTGTGTCATTAAGGAGTGAAAATGTCAGGCACAAACTAGATGTATTTCTCTTCCCTTCTACTGTATTCATCGTACATTATGTGTCTTCAATCATGCCCAGAATAGCTACTGCGGCAGATAGACAGAATTACTTATCAACTTGTCGGAATTACAGTTGCTTTAGAAGACCACTGCTACAGGCAGTCCTCAACTCACAAGAGTTCACTTAGTCACCGTTCAAAGTTACAACAGCAATGAAAAAAGTGACTTATGACCATTTTTCACACTTATGACCATTGCACATCCCCAGGGTCACGTGATTTACATTCGGATGCTTGACAACTGACTCACATTTATGACGGTTGCAGCGTCCTGGGGGGGGTGTCATGGGATCCCTTTTTACAACTTTCTGACAAGCGATGTCAATGAGGAAGCCAGATTCACTTAACCACCGAGTTACTAATTTAACAACTGCAATGATTCGCTTCACAAATGTGGCCAGAAAAGTCGTAAAATGGGGCAAAACTCACTTAACAAATGTCTCACACTTAGCAACAGAAATTCCGGGCTCCATCGTGGTCGTAAGTTGAGGATTACCTATATACTATTGTCGTTGTTAACCTGTTGGGATCACAATGTTTTGTTGACGTTGAGTCTGCTGGGTTTGGTCCCTAATGCTCTGAATAGCTGGAGACCCCATTGATTAGAGAGAGACCTTTCCTGCTTCTATCCATCTTCTCCCCTTTTGCTAGGGATGAGACACCTGTGGTCCTCCAGATGCAGCTCAATCCAATATCCACAGGCTCTAGTCCTGATAACTACCCAGGCACCATTCCTTAAAGCTAGGAAATTCCTAAAACTATCTGTGTCAATGACCTCTTGTGAGCCGACATAGCAGAGGGACGTCCAAACCTTGGCAATATGTCTCCACTGAGCAGGACTAGAGGCTAAAGCATATAAGGAATGGCTGCTGGAATTGGGTATGTCTAGTTTAATGAAGAGAAGGACGAGGGGGGACATGATAGCAGTCTTCCAGTATCTCAGGGGCTGCCCCAAAGAAGAGGGAGTCAAGCTATTCTCCAAAGCACCCAAAGGCAAAGACAAGAAGCAACGGATGGAAACTAACCAAAGAGAGAAGCAACCTAGAACTAAGGAGAAATTGTTTGACAGTTAGAACAATTAACCAGTGGAACAACCTGCCTCCAGAAGCGGTGAATGCTCCAACACTGGAAGTTTTTAAGAAGAGACTGGACAGCCATTTGTCCGAAATGGTATAGGGTTTCCTGCCTGAGCAGGGGGTTGGACCAGATGACCTCCAAGGTCCCTTCCATCTTTATTATTAATAATAATAATAATAATAATAATAATAATAATAATAATAATAATAATTATTATTATTATTATTATTATTATTATTATTATTATTAAATGTCAATAAGATACACTCATCAAAGATATCAGATATCTGCAGATAGCAGAAAGCTGCCCGTGCAGTTAGGCAGGCATAAAGGCAGTGAGCAAAACCACAGCCATCTGTCTCTGAACTTCCTTTGAAACATCCTAAAAGCAAATTTTAAATATCTTCTGTGCGTGCCTTCCTGTAGGAGAAGCAAAATGCAAGGGATGATCCCTGATTTTGCATAAAGACAATAGCTGGCTGGCACAATATCGGGCCTGTCTCAGCATTAGCAGCCAAATGCTTTTCCCTCACCAGGAGGAAGAAGAGGAGGAGGAGGAGAAAGATTAATTCTTGGCCTCCTTCCAGACCCAGCATAGAGATGTTTATTCTGTCAGCGTGGAGGGTAAACGGCTGTCAAGAGCCAAGTGCTGTACAAACATACAGTTGGAAGGCTGTTTGGCTTGAAATCACGGGACTGCAAGGATCTAAAAAGGAAGGAAAGAGGTCCTTTTGTAATGGATGTTTGGAGGGCTAGCCAAGGGCAGGTAGTTCCAACCTGGGAAAACTGCTGAGAAGGCAAACTTTACGCTGGTGTAAGAAAACTCCTCTAAGGATTGAGCAGGAAGATGGTTGTAACAGGAGTTCTTACCTTGCAAATAAATATTGGAGTAGGATTCATATATTAATGGAGAAACTTCTTAAAGTGAACATAAAGAT
The DNA here is from genome assembly GCF_001527695.2 of Protobothrops mucrosquamatus. Classification (NCBI taxonomy): domain Eukaryota; kingdom Metazoa; phylum Chordata; class Lepidosauria; order Squamata; family Viperidae; genus Protobothrops; species Protobothrops mucrosquamatus. Next base: position 294,926 of record NW_015386903.1, read on the forward strand.
TAAACCAGAAACTTTCCTTCTGGGCCTAATGGAAAGAAAATAATAATAATAATAATAGTAAAGTTGGAAGGGACCTTGGAGGTCATCTAGTCCAACCCCCTGCTCAGGCAGGAAACCCTACACCATTTCAGACAAATGGCTGTCCAGTTTCTTCTTAAAAACCTCCAGTGTTGGAGCATTCACCGCTTCTGGAGGCAGGTTGTTCCACTGGTTAATTGTTCTAACTGTCAGGAAGTTTCTCCTTAGTTCTAGATTGCTTCTCTCTTTGGTTAGTTTCCATCTGTTGCTTCTTGTCCTGCCTTCAGGCGCTTTGGAGAATAGTTTGACTCCCTCTTCTTTATGGCAGAGAACTGGGAAATTTTTTTTTGAAACTCTGATTTTATATATGGCAGCGGCAGCAAGACTGCTCTATGCGCAAAAGTGGAAGGATGCCTCGATTCCCACCATGGGAAAGGTTGGCATTCTGACAAATCAGCCATCAATAGACACACAGACATTAACAACATCTATAGACTATACAAAAGAGACTATCACCCAGCCCCCAAAGGAATAAAAAGACACAAGCACTTCTGCACCAGCACTCAGATCAACATAGATTAACTCCAAGGATAACAACAGACCAAAAATCAGGTAAAGGATACCCCAATCAAGAAACTGCCAAAGAAGCCAACAGCAAACAGCCCAAACAAAGAATCTCTAAGACAGTGGTTCTCAACCTTTTTAGTGCCGTGACCCCCAACCGGTCGTAAGTCGAGGACTAAACCGGTCGTAAGTCGAGGACTAAACCGGTCATAAGTCGAGGACTTTCCCTGCCCGGGAGCGCTACGCATGCGTGGTTCCGCCCCCTGCGCCGGCCGAGGCGTAGCTGGCAAGCGGCAGAGACGGAGCAGGCCAACCACCAGCTGGCCCAGCCCAAGGGAGGTAAGGCACCCACCGGAAAAGGGGAAAAATGGCGGACAGCCTTGCTTGGCGACCCCCGTGAAATGGTCGATCGACCCCAAAGGGGGTCGCGACCCATAGGTTGACAACCGCTGCTCTAAGACCACCCTCACCAATACTGACAGGGCAAGCCACCAGCACATAAACTGACAGCAAACAGCACTCCTTACTAGCACTGATGTGGTTACCTAGTTTGGTAATGAAACGTCTGCAAGAAAACAAGCAAGCTTAAAACAAAATAAACAAGAAGGCTCAGAAAGCACCAAGGACCCCTCAGAACAGAATCACTCAACAGAAGAATTTATGGCATCTTGCATTTTTATGTTGCACATCCTAATTTCAACGACCGAATCAACGAAGGTAAACAATACACTCCAGTTATTTTAAAAAAAACACATGCTAGCAGCAGAGCTTTGCAGAACCTCCTGGTCCAAATATCCAAGGAGACCATAGTTGATTAGTTTGTGGTTCAGGCAAACCTAGCTGGTATGGTTAGTTTAGTTTATTGTTCAGCACGTTGCATGAAGGCAGCCCCTTGAGTGAATTTAATTTAATTTAATCCTGGCATCTGAAGGATCCTTCCACTCAAAATGAACAACCACAACATCTGGGGAATACTGAACACCCGACACAATATAACAAGCGTAACAACAACAATAATCATTATTAAATTTGTCTACCACTCAACTCTCAATAACTCTGGGTACTTGTACAAGCATTGCAACGCAGAGCTCAATCTTTAAACCCGGATTCAGATTGCCCCCCCCCCACCCAGGTCGCTGGGGGTCCTGGGACCTGTCCCACTTGCCGTCCTACCTCCCAGGGTTGTTGTGAATAAGAAATTGCAAAGCCAGCTCCGGGGGGAAATGCAAAATCCACGTGTCACGAGCAACCGAACCCTCTCCCTCAATAGCCACCCTCCCCCCTTCCAAGCCCAGGAATGACGCTTCCAGCTCCCACCAGCCCGAAGGACCCCGATTTTCCCCCCTTGGACGCGAACCGCCCCCTACTTTGGGTGCATGCCAGCAACAGCCCCCCCTCTTCCCGGAGAAGCTCCCCCAGGTGCCCTCCCACTCCCCCCCCCGCGTCCCCATCAAGCCCCCCACTCACATTGGGAGCCCGTCCTCTGCAGCAGCCCCGCGCGGCGCTTCCTGTGCAGCGATGCCGAGAAAAATCCGGCTGCCGACAGTTGGACTCCCCGCCTCCGGTCTCTTAGCAACAGCGCTCCCCGGAGGCTGCTGGGAATTGTAGTTTTTCTTTTTCTGTACCGTACTGGCTTAGAACGGTTCCAAATGGAGCCTTTCCAGGTATGCTGGGTTTTTTTCCCTATATCTCAGCCAGCGTTCTTTTTCTTTCTTTCTTTCTTTCTTTCTTTCTTTCTTTCTTTCTTTCTTTCTTTCTTTCTTTCTTTCTTTCTTTCCTTCCTTCCTTCCTTCCTTCCTTCCTTCCTTCCTTCCTTCCTTCCCTTTCCTCTATCTATCTATCTATCTATCTATCTATCTATCTATCTATCTATCTATCTATCTATCTATCTATCTATCTATCTATCTATCTATCGTCTGTCTGTCTGTCTGTCTGTCTGTCTATCTATCTATCTATCCTCTTCATTTTGGTGCTCATTAGTTTGCTAGAATATTGATTACGTGCCCTCAATTTGTAGTTGTTGTTGACTACCGTATTAGTGACCACATAAATTTCCTCCATGAAGATTTGTCCCTAACTAGGTCTTTCTGGTCTTCCAAAAGTGTAGAGATTTGTACCGTAATTGAGTCCATTCCCCTGTCTGCTGTTTATCCTCTGTTTATCTTCCTCTTCCTTCCACCTTTCCTAGCATCAATGCCTTCTTCGGAAGAACTGGGCAGAGGTTTTGGTAAATAAGAAAAAGGTCCACTGAAAACATCCCACTTATTCATTATTCATCCAATGCTCAACGTCCTTCCATGCTTATTGATCTTGCACAATTACAGTGGTGTGTCGAAAGAGAGAAGGGCAGCCACGTTTTCTGTAGCTAACATATTACGGTAAGTCACCACTCCAAGAAGCTAATGGAGGACGTAGCAGAGAAGAAAAGATCTAGATTCTCAGCCATTGATGGAGTGGCAACAGAATGCTGTGGACCTGGTAGCTTAGCAACTGGTCCTAAAGAAGACGGACTGATATCTCCAAGGCCTACTAACCAATCACTACTGGACAAAGCAGTGGAAACTCACCAATGCTTTAGACAAACTGTCCCAGACAGCTGTGGTGAGAACTCTATTTATCTGTTTCTGAGTTGTCAGCATCACTTGAAGTCCTCAGTTTGAATGATAACAACAAATCGATGCTCGGAGGCCCATAGCTTCCAAGTGTACATCAGTGAAAATGGGAAATAGAACCTCCTTAATTTTTTAAAATAAATCCTCATTCGGGGTTTCAGGATTTATTGAAATCCTCATAATTCATGAACCAGTGGTAAATTAGAAGCTTAATGGAATAGTCAGCGGGAGCAGTTGAATTACAGAGGGGACAGTTGTTGGTTACTGAGAAGGACACAGAAGGACACCAGAAAACTTACCTGTCTTTGGTACATCAAAAGTATCTGTTTTTTGTGCTAAAGTTCAGTTGCTAGAGAGGGTGCTATAATAATCAGAATTTTTACCTAGAGCTTCTATGAGCCATTTTTCTTTAAGGCTGCTCTAAGTTGGCTCTTTGGTAACCACAAACAATTTACCCACAGGTGCTTTTTCCAAAAGGCAATTGGACTTTCTTGGTTTTTTTCTTTGAAAACATTTTGCTTCTCATCCAAGAAGCTTCTTCAGTTCTTCTGGTGAGAACTGAAGAAGCTTCTCAAATGAGAAGCAAAACGTTTTCAACGGAAAAAAAAATCAAGAAAGTCCAGTTGCATTTTGGAAAAGCCCCTTTGGGACAATCATGACCTAGAGGATTGAGAATCTCCATAGACATACAGATAGTCCTCGACTTACGACCACAATTGACCTCAAAAATTTTATTGTTAAGTGAGATGTTTGTTAAGTGAGTTTTGCCCCATTTTACGGCCTTTCTTGCCACAGTTGTTAAGTGAATCACTGCAAGTTCATAAGTGACTAACCCAGTTGTCAAGTGAAACCAGCTACCCCACTGACTTTGCTTGTCGAAAGGTCGCAAAAGATGATCACATGACCCTGGGACACTGCAACGGTCATAAATATGAACCAGTTGCGTAGCATCTGAATTTTGATCACGTGACCATGGGGATGCTGCAAAGGTCGTAACTCTAAAAAACGGTCATGTCACTTTTTTCAGTGCCATTGTAACTGAACGGTCACTAAATGAACTGTTGTAAGTCGACGACTACCTATAAACAGTTTAGTAACCAGTTGTGCGTGAAGAAATCCAAAAATCCTGTACAACTCTGAAACATCATTTAACTTGTTACCGTTTGCATCAATCCAGTCCCTTTAACTCTATTTCTTTCCACAGTTCAGTGGTGCCCTGACAGCAGGAAATACCACTATTTCTAACTGTAAATAAACTGTAAATCTGCTATTTTATTTGCCCAGCAAAATACATACAACAGCCAGGACCATTTCTGGTTTTTTTTCCCCCTCCCGCCTGATAGATGATGGCAACCTGTGCCAGAAGTCTGAATGAGAAGAAATTGGGAGGGAAGACCACCATCCCACATTTTCCGTCCCAGCTGGCTGCAGCCTTGGAAAATCCCACCATCAAGTCACTGGAGGTAAAAGATGAGGAAAAGAGAGCGGAAGGGTGTATGTCTTACAAACACTGTAAACATCCATATGTTGGAAAGGTGGAACAAATGGATATCTTGCTGCAGGAATGAGCAGGAGGCAAGAATGTGCTTCGCCCCAATCAACACTAGAAATATTGATTACAACTTTAGAAGGTTACACACTATTTTTCTCCAAAATATGTCTCTTGCCCCAAGATCAGGAATTACCAGTATACATCTAGGGGACTGGAGGCTAAAACATATAAGGAACGGTTGCTGGAATTGGGTATGTCTAGTTTAACGAAGAGAAGGACGAGGGGGGACATGATAGCAGTCTTCCAGTATCTCAGGGGCTGCCCCAAAGAAGAGGGAGTCAGGCTATTCTCCAAAGCCCCTGAAGGCAGGACAAGAAGCAACGGATGGAAACTAATCAAGGAGAGAAGCAACCTAGAACTAAGGAGAAACTTCCTGACTTAATTGATATAATAATGCTTAATATGTCCCAGGCCTGAAAAAAAGTAATTTGCTCCACCTCAATCATCTTTCACAGTCTTCGGGGAAGATTATGTTCAGACTTCTTTCTCTCCTCTCCTCTTCTACATTTCCCCCCACGCCCCCCCCCCCAAGATGAATGATAATGGTATTTCTTCTTCCCAGTGGCACGAAGATGGCAAGGGCATTAACCTGCGTGCCAAGCTCTATGAGGAAGAAGTTCAGCTACACCAAGACTTATTTCCCGAGCTCAAGAATCTAAAATCTGCTTCGGTTTTGCAAGCTTGGCTAACGAATTCTGGTTTCAAGGCGAGGACGACCAAGTAAGCTTTGAGAAGGTATAGGGGGTAGCTTGATCAATAGTAGTAACTGTGAGAGGGACCTCGGAGTCCTAGTGGACAATCACTTAAAATAGGAACCAGCCGTGTGCTGCAGCTGCCAAAAAGGCCAACACAGTGCTAGGCTGCATTAACAGAGGGATAGAATCAAGATCATGTGAAGTATTAATACCATTTTACAAGGCCTTGGTAAGGCCACACTTGGAATACTGCATCCAGTTTTGGTCACCATGATGTAAAAAAGATGTTGAGACTCTAGAAAGAGTACAGAGAAGAGCAACAAAGATGATTAGGGGACTGGAGGCTAAAACATATAAGGAACGGTTGCTGGAATTGGGTCTGTCTAGTAGTTTAATGAAGAGAAGGACGAGGAGTGACTGATCACGTGACCATGGAGATGCTGCAAAGGTTGGGTGAAAAACGGTCAAAAAGTCACTTTTTTCAGTGCTGTCGTGAGTTGAAACGGTCACGAAATGAACTGTTGTAAGTCGAGAACTACGTGTAAAACCCGAAAGCCTTCTTGTCCTATGACAGGGGTAAAGCAACCTTGGCTCTTTTATGACTCGTGGACTTCAGCTCCCAGAATTCCTGAGCCAGCATGGCTCGGCATGGAAACCCCTCCCTTTCCCCTCAGCATGGCTGGCTCAGGAATTCTGGGAGTTGAAGTCCACGAGTCATAAAAGAGCCAAGGTTGCCTACGCCTGTCCTAAGAGTTTTGGGACTAGTTGTATACGGACCTGTTTCTTGGAGGGGGACGTCATTTTAACTGTTTCTTCTGCCCTCGGTAAAGATGCTTGCAAGAAAAAAGCCTTGGGGGAGACCAACCATTCAGCCAAACAAACAATAATTTTATTGGGTTATGTGAGTTTCCAAGATGGGAGAGGGGTTAAGGGAGAGGGACCGGACCGGGCCTTCCCTCTTGCTCCTGTCCTGTCTTCTTTCTGCCCGCAGAACTGATTCTGAGGTGCTCACTTTTCAGCATGCAGACTTCAAGAAGCTGTCTCCCAGGGCAGAGGAGGCTGAAGGGGTCAAAGCTGAAACATCCCTTGTGCTGAAGCAGCCCAAGAAAGCTAAGAAAAGAAAGTCAACTCAAGAGATCACCCCAGTCCCTCCCGCCACCCCGGGCAGTTCTCTGCCTCCAGAATCTGCAACTGCAGAGAGTGAGTGGATAGAAGAGCCATCCGAGCAGGAATCGGGGCCGGGTGGGGGGGAGGGATTGGCAATACCCGGGATATTCGGTATTTCACTGTTATCACTTTCTGACGCAAGTACTGCATTTCAAGAGTCTGAAAATGAGGAGATAGCATTCGTTTAGTTTATGGATGCGTAGCTCTTAATTGAGCCGTGTGAGCAGTTGACTAATTGTTGCTCTGCCAGGAGTCCCACTGCAGAAAGACCAGCAGAGAAAAATAAACATAAATGAGATTAAATCAATAAATGTTAAATAACTACTGATCAAAATAGTTAATAGGAATGTTATTTCCTTGGTCATTTGTAAATATGGAAGTCCCTCCCCAAAATTAATTAACTCCGTTTGTTATCAGGTACAGATACTTCTTTTTTCTCTTTCTCTCAGTCTGGAAAGAGATATACGTAGATTGATAATAGAGATAGGCAGATGATAGATATTTAGATAGATAGATAGATAGATAGATAGATAGATAGATAGATAGATAGATAGATAGATAGATAGATAGATAGATAGATGATAGATAGATATTTAGATAGATAGATAGATAGATGATAGATAGATAGATAGATAGATAGATAGATAGATAGATAGATAGATAGATAGATAGATAGATAGACAGATAGATAGATATAGACAGACAGATATGGAAAGAGGATATAGATGATATATAATATAGACAGATAGACATAGTTAAGATAGATAGATAGGTAGGTAGGTAGGTAGATAGGTAGGTAGATATAGACAGACAGACAGACAGATAGACAGACAGACAGATAGATATAGTGTGTTTTTCTAGTTGGTCTTCAATAGTAACAAATGTTACTTACACAGTGCAATCAGCTCCACAACCAGCATACCACAATGTATGTGATATTCTTTCAAGAAATGAATAGGCAGACGTCAAAAAGATAGAATAGTGTTATAGTGCTCGTTTGGACAACCAAGAACATTTTTCTCAAACACCTTCTCCCATG
>NW_015386903.1:302800-322187 GCF_001527695.2 Protobothrops mucrosquamatus
GTGTACCTATATTGGTTAGATAAAGATTCAGGGACTGTACTTACCTCAGTTTCCACCTTAAAGAAAGGATTGATCTATCTATCTGTCATATCTCTCTCTCTCTCTCTCTCGTCTATTAATCATCTCACAATCTCACGGTTTATAGCCTAATGCCTTCACCACTACACCAAACCTGGGTCGCATTTGTCATGTTTAAGGAATACTGTAGCTGTATTCACTAATAGATCCTTATACTTCAGAGGTTACCTGCTCGCCAGCATTCACATTGTCTCATTACTTCTAGAAAAGTCCCAGCGTTTGCGTCCTTTATATCAATACATTAACTATGACAACCCAGAGATGAACAGACCATCGGACAAGGAATATGATCTGCCCCGAACGGAGGCTCCTTCTACCCAAGGAAACAAGACAGGCACCGTAGAACTGAGAATAACTCCATCAATAGGTAACAACCTGGAAAGAAAGGGTGAGGACCTAGCTTCTTTTCCAAGACCAACATGGGCTGGAATTGAAAAATAGGTTGGGCATAATTTGGTGCTGTGAGTGATTGGCTCAAACCTATTCTTGTTGTGATGCGAAGTCTATGTCCTCCTTTTTTTGAAAGTCTGAACTTATGATGCATTTTTAAGTTTCTATGATATGGAACTCAAAAAGCCACTTTGATTGCTATCATTGCCTTTTTTTCTTATCTACCTAGGAAAGAAATTACTGCATTCTGATCTCCGGTTCTCTGTTGCAGAAGGCAAGGAACCAAGGGGTCTACCAAGTGCCACTTCCGTAGTGAAAGCAGAGGTAGATAAGTCTACTCAAGTGGATATTGATAAGATGCTCAGCGTCTGTGCAGCTCATTTGGTCCCACCATTGTCACCCCAGAGCAGATAATCGTATCTGATAGGAGGCCAAGATCCTCCCTCAAGAGATCAACAGTGCTTTTTTTTCAGAGACTGGAAGATGCTCCTTGAATTCCGTCAGAGTGTAATTCATTTTTTGTTCATTACAGTCGGGTGTCAAAGTATAAGCATTTTGTCTTGTTTCTTGCGGTTAAATAGAGAGAAAAATGGGACCAGTCTAAGTACGAGTGGAATTGCTGCTATCTAAATACCAGTGCCCAACTGAATGTTAGAAAAGACAGAGAAGTACAGTCCGTTCCTCTCAAGATCCTCAAACCTTTAGGACAGGGGTGTCAAACTCAATCAGCATTGCGGTTGTCCTGGGGGGGGGGAGGGCTGGGTAGGTGTGGCCAGAGTGGGTGCAGCCTACTGGGTGGGTGTGGCTGGAGTGGGTGTGGCCTACTGGGTGGGCATGGCCAGCATCGTTCCCGTCAAGCGTGCCTATGGGGGCTTGGGCAGGAATGGGACAGATCTGGGGGTCTCTGGCAGAAGGGGGTGGGACTGGGGCAAGCGCCAAGGCANTATAGTCTACTCTTTACAAGGAAAGAGATGCACATACAAAATGTGGGTTACTTTGTTGGGTTACATAGCACAAGCACTAAGTGTTGAACAAGAGGTCCTGTAGAACAGAAATGATATTTCTAGCCTTGAATCCAGATGTGATCTTACAGAGGGAATCAAGGAAGAAAGGGCTATTCTAATTAATTTAAAATAAACAAGGAAACAAGACTTAAAATATGGGAAGAGGATGGTGGACTACATCGTCCTTTGCCAATAAAAACGTATTTACTTAAAGGAAACTTCGGGTTAAATTATTTTGCCCATTTTCCCATCACTGGATTGTACTTTGGAGGTTGGGGTAGAAAAGAAAGGGAATCTATCAAGGCAAACACAGGTCCCTGGGAAATCTCTGAGGAATGTTGAATTTCTTAGAGCGAATTCCATCCTCAGCATTTTTCTACATCGTACAAGATTCCTTAATGCTGAAGTACAGAGACTTTTGAGCGTTCTTACTTAATCAAATTGTCTGCATTAAAAGGAAGAAGGGAATGTGTGAGTTCAGAGAGTCAATTCTTTTGAGGAAGGCAAAATATAAACAGAAGTTACCACCTGGAGCTGTGTTTACTTTGCGCCTTTGCAGGCAATAAAATTTGAAGTATTATTTTGAGGGAGGCTCTCCGCTTGTATCTGAAAAAAATAAAAAACAAAATCCCGAGGGCTCCTACTGTGAAAGTACATAAACAGGATACACTTTAAAAATTCAGAAGCCAGATCTCAGAATTCCTGGATTCAAATCTTACATGCCTGCGGGGTTCACTTTTAACACACCATGCAATGTCTTCTGGTCTTGACTAATCGAAGATCAGATTTCCCAACCACAGCTTTTAAAAAGAGACTCTAGGTTGTCGTATATGTTTTAAATATTTTCTCCCTTTTGGGGTATCTGCAAATAGCAGCATGAGGGGAGAAACATAAGACCCCCCAAAACACCGTAAGAGGGATGATCATTAAACACCATTTTCTATCTCAAAAGCTATTTGCGTTCTATCACAAAATCTAATCACGGATTTCTATCACCCCAGCCTTGGTGAAGCTTTAAACATAGCACTCCTTGCCAAAGCATGTGCAGGTAATCCTCGACTTACGACCACAATCGAGCCCAACATTTCTATTGCTAAGTGAGAGTGAATTTTGCCCCAGTTTACGGCCTTTCTTGCCACAGTTGTTAAGCGAATCACTGCAGTTCTTAAATTAGTAGCACCGTTGTTAAGCGAATCTGGTTTGCCCCATTGACTTTGCTTGCCAGAAGGTCGCAAAAGGGGATCACGTGACTCCCGGGACACGGCGACCGCCGTAAATACGAGTCAGTTGCCAAATGTCTGAATTTTGACCACATGACCATGGGGATGCCGCAACAGTCATAAGTGTGAAAAACGGTCATTTTAAGTCAGTTTTTTCAGTGCTGCTGTTGGGGAGAAAATTCATCATTCGAGATTTTGCCTTTTTTAAAAAAAAAAAAATTATAGAAGCTGCACAAACCCCAGACCTTGTTGGTCCAACTGTAAATCAGGAACTGAAATGTGAAGCATAAGATATAGCTGTGGTACCTAAAAATAGCTTCAAAGTCACAAAAGAGAAGAAAATAATTAAGATTTTTTTCCCCTTAGGGAGCAGGGCAGCTGATCTGGTACATGGTTGTATCTGTTCTTAGTTTCCATTGTAGATTATCATTTAAAAGAACACAACTGAGCCGTGCTTGTTAATGCTTTATCTTAATTTACAGGATTAAAACCCGGTAGGAAAACAATGTAAGAAAAATAAAATAACATTCAAGTAAACAAATGTTTCATTAAAAAGTTAAAAGTTGGTTGTTTTTCTTCGAGTTCTGGCAATAAAATCTCCTCCAGGGATCTTGCAGGATTAAAATGGGAGAAAGGCAAAGGGACCAGAATTTGCTTCAATTCACTAAACTGCTGCTTATCTTGGATTGTCTCCAACAAATGCCAAGCCCTACCAGATTAGATTACAGTCAAGAGTAACTGGGGTATATTTTCAAGTCAGCTTCCCTCCCTTTTATTGCTCGCTTCATTAAACAGCCAAAAATTTCTCACCACCAAAGCTGGGTACGGGGGCATGGTTTTTGCACTGCCAAGCAATCAACATTGGTGAGATTGGCTAGCATGGAAAAAGACAGAAAAGAATATTGGAAAGAAACGGCAGAGTCTTGTACAACCCTCCCATCAACAAGTGTGCCGATACGCACACAACGGCAACTGCATTCCATCTGGTGCTCTGGCAAATAAAACAAAGCAAACACACTGAAGAAGATGATGCAAATTAGATAGTCACTTCCAAGTTCAACCTGTTCATGCAAAAAGCAAGATTTGTGTGTGTGTGTGTGTGTGTTCTTTTTTTAAGGGAAGGAATATAGGAATTTAATTCCAAATCCTCTCTGTCTCCACCCCCATTTTACTTGCTTTTGCTTTGGGCTCCAATTATCTTTTTCCATTTCTAGTTCCAAGGCACAGACTGAGGAATGGTGGAAAGAATCTGGAGCATCTTCTAACCAGTTAGCATCTAACTCATTCAATGCAACCTTCTCAGATCCGTGCTTCAGTCTTTCAGTGGGGCTTACATGATGGGCTTCATGTAAACGTTCGGAACACCCAAGGAATGAACATGATCTTTACCAGTTTATCCCTGAATTGTAGCAAAGTCTTGTGTCCTTCTGATCCTCTTAAGGACCAACTCTAAAGATGTGCCTCACTGTATTCCTTTGGGGAAGCCGTTTCCCCCTCAAAGAGCTGTAAAAAAAATAACTTCGATTCCTATTTTAAAAACAACGATCAGCCTCACTCTCTACCACTACATGCCAATTATGTTCCACTTGCATTAACACAAGAGCTGGGCACAGAAGAGAGCTTTGCCCCCTCAAAACTCTTGTGTTGGGGGACAGAGCTCTTATCTGCTGAGTGCAACTGGCAATTCAAGTTTTCCTAACAATACACAAGTCATTAAATTTAAGGAACCAAAGACAACGTACGCCCCGCAACATTTAAAATTCTCCCAGATTAAAAACCAAAGGCTCCCCCTTTACACACACATACACACACACATGCCCTTCCTCTTTTTTCCTGCTTCCATTCCACCCGCCCACCCACTTCCGTTTCCAATTGTTCCTTTTTTTTTGCAGGAATATCTGCATTATAAGTTATTTCTCTGAAGCGCCTCACAGAGGTTCTGGTTGGCATCAGGCTCTTCGATCATCTCCTCCACCGTTTCCCATTCCCCAGACCTGCTGGATCTTTTAATAGCATCTACGACACTTTGCATATAGAGACCATCTTCAAAGGAAGCTGCCATTGCCACCGGTTTGGGATCCCAGGTCCGCTGGTCTTCCTGGTCCTGGAAGGAAAGACGGAGAGCTTGCACCAGGTAGACCATCCCTTTCAGGTACAGGAGAGGGATGTCTTTGAATTCTTTTTCAGAAAGCTCTGCGTGGATCTTCAGGGTGTCCTTCAACAACAGCTCTTCCTGGGGAGCCGTGTTCTTCTGGCCGTATAAGTCCATCCCGCGAGCAACAAGGCGGCCAGCCGACCCTACAATCATGACCTCGTGAACAAAGGACCCAGGCATGTTGAAGTTCAGAGTCACCGTGCTGCAGATGCCTCCCGCCATCAGCATCTGGAAGAAGCAGAAGTCGTCGCTGGTGACGTGGCGGATGCCGCTGATGGCCGAGTTCTGCTTGACAAAAGTTTTCAGCAGCCCGTGGACCTTCTCCGCCTTTTGGCTTGTGAGATGGCTGAGCAGGTCTACGATGTACGTCCCCATCGTGTGCAGGCCGCCCCCACCCATCAGCTCATCGCAAATCCAGTTGTACTTCTGGCTGAGGAGGCTTCCCCAATACACACGCACGTCACAGACCAGGATGTTGCCGACGTAGTGTTCGTCGATTAACTGTTTCATCCTGACAAAAGCTGGCAAGAAGCGCAGAGCGTTGCCCACAATGCTCATGAGTTTGGGGTAATACCTGGCAGCCGTGACCATCTTGAAAGCATCGACAGAGGTAGCGGCTTTCTCACAGATTACATTCTTTCCAATTCCTGTAGACAAAGGGCAGCACTTTAATTCAGAGGTCAACGGGAATCTTTTTACTCCACACCCCAAAGGAGGAGAAAAACGAAGCCTTCAAAAGCGGAGCGGTTGCAACTAGCCGATTTCCAATTACTTCGTTTTTATTTTACTTTTACACATGGCAATACACATTTCATTTATATATTTTTTTCTATATTCCTCCTAACATCTTTTTAGTACTTAAAGAGGCCCCTAAACTGGTTGTGCCGATTCAAGAGGAAGCAAGGTTGGTTATTTTTAGCAATTCATCCATGAAAAATGAACTTGTCTGCTTGTTTTTATAATACATGTTAGAGCCGTGAGTTAGACTGATAGCAAGAAATGTGGCCATGAAGAATTTTTCAGGATATCGGAAGTTGTTCATTCTATCATTTAAGGGTTAAGATGTTGTTGTAGTCTTTGTAGATTTCCAGTGCTCAGCACAGCTACAGAAACATGCAGGTTTATTTATAATTTTATCCCTTAGAACAGTGGTTCTCAACCTTTTTAATACGGCAACCCCAACCGGTCGTAAGTCGAGGACTAAACCGGTCATAAGTCAAGGACTAAACCGGTCGTAAGTCGAGGACTTTCCCTGCCCGGGAGCGCCACGCATGCGTGGTTCCGCCCCCTGCGCCGGCCGAGGCGTAGCTGGCAAGCGGCAGAGACGGAGCAGGCCAACCACTAGCTGGCCCAGCTCAAGGGAGGTAAGGCACCCGCCGGAAAAGGGGGAAAAAAATGGCGGACAAAAAAAATGGCGGACAGCCTTGCTTGGCGACCCCCATGAAATGGTCAATCGACCCCAAATGGGGTCCCGACCCACAGGTTGAGAACCACTGCCTTAGAACTTCTCAGAACATGTAAAGTTAGTTCAGTCATACACAGAAGATGTCACTTCTGTAAAAAAAAAAAAAGCATTTTTGTTCTGAAGGTCTGGGACATTACTTCAGTTTTATTTAAGAAGAATATAAATTGTTAAGTAACCTTCCTGCTTGTAGTGCTGGATAGGCCAACAGCCAGAATAATGTTGGCAATTTGCAGGGATGAGGTTGCTGAAAAATACCCTGAGAAACAGCTATTGAGTTGCACTATTTAGGCAACCCAGAGACAGTCTGAAAGACTTTGAAGATCTGGCTGTTCTCCCAGGCACTGGGCAGAAAATATTGCCAGACGCAGCAAGGATGGAATGCTGAATTCATCTTGAGTAGGAGTACAAGCCTGCATTCAGAGAATTGCACTCGGAAGTCAGCGAAAGCCGACTCCAGCCAAGAATTAAAACAGCTTATAATGCTCCTGAAATATATAACTTTTGTATGAACGTAGGCAAGCAATCATCCTGAATACTCCTTCAACAATCAACGTAACTATTTTTTGCTATGTTGACAAGGAAAAGACCATGCAACAATATTGTCACTGAAACTTAGAAATGTTTCACCTTGTATCAATCCTCATCAAAATAAATCCATACAGAAATACAGGCAGTCCTATTTTAGTGACTACCTTGTATAGCAGTGGTGGCGAACCTATGGCACGGGTATCAGAACCTCTCTGTGGGCACGTGCGCCGTCGCCCCAGTCCTAGGCCGTCAGCTGGGTTTTATAAAACCTTTTCGCTTTAGGCCTCCGCCGCCGTGTCCCCAAAAAAAAAAAAAAGGTTCAATCAGTCAATTTCAACTTCTTGCAGAAAAAAGATCTTGCAAAGTTGGAATTGATTGATTGAACTTTTTAGTCCCACCCAGTCTGCCGTTACCACCGCAGCCACGCCCAGCCAATGGGCCAAACCCACCCGGCACTCGACGATGCATAAGTGGGTTTTGGGTTGCAGTTTGGGCACTCAGTCTCTAAAAGGTTCGCCATCACTGTTGTATAGCATCTGTTCATAACTATGATGATGAAAAGGTAATTTTGTGGCCAAGCTTCACATTTACAACTTTTGCAGGTCTGTAAAGCAGAGGAAAGCTGAAGATTGAAAACACAGTCAGTTTCATTTTAGCCACTCTTTGCTTAATGATCTAGTTCACAGGTGTCAAACTCGCGACGTCACGTGACAAGTCACGACGTATCGCAACTTTTTTCCCATTGCCCGGCAATGGGGTAGACGCGGTTTTGGCGTGACGCATCCTGGCCTGCGGGCCGGCAGTTTGACACCCCTGATCTAGTTGCTGGTCCCAGTTGTGGATTGCTAAACAAGGACTACCTGTAGTTTGGGTTTAAACGAAGTAGGGTAGTATTAACTGGCTGGCTGTCAAAAATGAGAACAAAAACCTCTCTATTCCCAATACATTTTGGTTTAATATGTGGTATCTGCTATGCAAATCCACCCTAGGAAAAGCAAATATGTTTATCAGAAAATTGAACCCATAAAAGCAAATAAAAAAACAAAAAATACCAACCCTTGGAGGCAATCCTGAAATGAAACATATCTGGGCACAAGCAATTGCCCTAGAGCAGGCATGTCAAACTGCTGGCCCACAGGCCGGATGCATCATACTGAAACCGCGCCCACCCCATTGCCGGCAATGGGGGAAAAGTCGCGATACGTCACGCGATGTCACGTGATGTTGCGAGTTTGACATGCCTGCCCTAGAGCCTAATAATTTACAAGCTCATATGTAAGAATCTGAGCCTCTGCAGGAAATGTTCTATGTATTAATTTTTTCTCTGTGTCCCCCATAATCCATCTACCTGCAAGGACCTGTGGTGGTGTGATCCCTCCCCCCACCCCCCGTGGGAGATTCATGTGATCTGATCTTTTTGGAGTAACAATAATCCTCCAAGTTTGTGGCTAGAAACAAACAGGCCTTTACTTTACCAACTGAAAATTCACCCAAGCATGAGGGTTTTGAACAAGAGAATTCCCAGTTCTCTGATACAATTTGTTCCAGGCTGAAATGTTCAATTTTCTGCTATTAATTACTCAACAACTGTGACCATCTTCCAGCTGGCATCTACCCAAGAGAAAGCTGAATCTTATACAATGCCCAAAACCGGCTATGGGAAAAACACCGTACCTAGAGCCTTCACAGCAATTTGTCGCGTTAGTGGTGGGGGAATGTTGATGCAAACCAGATCTACATCCTGGTGCAGCAAAACATCGTCTGTTCGACTTGTGTAGAAGGAAATGTTCATTTCCTCAGCTAGCTGTTTGGCTTCCTCTTCGGTCTTCCCCCAGAGAGCCTCGATGGAGAAGCCTTCTGCTCTCAGCAGAGGAACCAGCACACGGGCTGAGCTCCCAGTCCCAAATACTCCGACACCGGGAAGCATTTTCATGTTGTGTTCCTTCCGTACTTCAGTCCCCCAAGGCAAAGCCCCCAGAGAGTCTCTGATCTCTTCAGCATCTTTCTTCATTCATCGTGTCTACAAGAGGGAGGGGGGGGGAGGAGTGCAGAGAAGAGCAACAAAGATGATCAGGGGACTGAAGGCTAAACCATGTAAGGAACGGTTGCTGGAATTGGGTATGTCTAGTTTAACGAAGAGAAGGACGAGGGGGGACATGATAGCAGCATTCCAATATCTCAGGGGCTGCCCCAAAGAAGAGGGAGTCAAGCTATTCTCCAAGGCGCCTGAAGGCAGGACAAGAAGCAACGGGTGGAAACTAATCAAAGAGAGAAGCAACCTGGAACTAAGGAGAAACTTCCTGACAGCTAGAACAATTAACCAATGGAACAGCCTGCCTCCAGAAGTGGTGAATGCTCCAACACTGGAAGTTTTTAAGAAGAGACTGGGCAGCCATTTGTCTGAAATGGTGTAGGGTTCCTGCCTGGGCAGGGGGTTGGACTAGATGACCTCCAAGTCCCTTCCAACTTTATTATTATTATTATTATTATTATTATTATTATTATTATTATTATTATTATTATTATTATTATTATAATGGATCATTCGCAAAGTTTCATTTGCTAGTTTTCTATTTAACGTAAAGGTCAACATCCAATTTTGATGAAGCTTCTCAATTTTGACTGCCTCTCTCTATACTTTTAAATATGAATCCTGCCCACGTGCAATACAGACAGTCCTCAACTTAAAAACCACAACTGAGCCCAAATTTATGTTGCTAGGTGAGAAGTTTGTTAAGTGAGTTTTGCC
Organism: Protobothrops mucrosquamatus; assembly: GCF_001527695.2. Taxonomy (NCBI): domain Eukaryota; kingdom Metazoa; phylum Chordata; class Lepidosauria; order Squamata; family Viperidae; genus Protobothrops; species Protobothrops mucrosquamatus. The sequence continues at coordinate 312,390 of NW_015386903.1, forward strand.
CCCATTTTATAACTTTCTCGCTGCATCGTTAAGTGAACCACTGCTGTTCTTAAATTAGTAACCCAGTTAAGTGAACCTGGTTTCCCCATTCGCTTAGCTTGTTAGAAGGTCGCACAAGGGGATCACATGACTCCAGGAGACTGCAACTGTCACAAATGTGAGTCAGTTGTCAAGCATCAAATGTAAATCACGTGACCATACGGATGCTGCAACGTTCATAAGTGTGAACAATGGTCATAGGTCACTTTTTTCAGTGCTGTTGTAACATCAAAAGGTCACTAAATGAACTGATATAAGTCAAGGGCTACCTGTATGCACTGCCAGCATTTCCTTTAATGAATTCACATATGCATTGGATATTGTGTGAGTGAGATAATTAGCACAGAGGCCGATAATCCTGCTCCTATAGGTCTGTTCCCTTTCAGATTCTCACCATCTCTTTTTGGACCCACAGAGAACAAACAAAGGTGGAGCTGTGTCTCAGCCCTGCATTAATGATATCTCAAGCCGACCTGCCAAAGGCCTTTACCCAGCAGAGCTCCCTGTAGATACGAACAAAATGGGGAATGTGGAAGGATTAACATTGGCTAACAATGGCCACAGGGCTCAGAACTGACCCCTTCCACAAAACACGCCGCTTTGTAAAAGCTCTGTTCTCTCAAATAAGAGTGAAGCCACTGTCCTACTACTCCATGATCCAACCTAGAGAGACAGTGGCCAAGAAGGTAACAAAGAGAAGACCACTTGCTCCATGGATTAAATATCTATGACCAAAGCAAACTCCAATTAGACTTCAGACTGGAACGACTCGAGATCTTTTATTATCACCGTTTCAAACGGGATTGGTCAGGCACAAAGCCTTACAGCCCTATGTTTTAAAACAGGATTTGGCTCATTCCAAGATGCCTTGGACAGCAATCCCTGCAAAACGGGTGTGTGTGTGTGTGTGTGTCTTTAGGACCCCTGGCACTCAGGGGGTGCTTTGCGTTAAGGCACCCTAAGAAGCCCAGGCGTAGCTTTGAGCTAGGAAGCTCATCAAGGGGGCCCAAAAGCCGTGGCTCAGAGGCAGGTCCTTCTTTGGATCCCACACCTATGAATCACAGCATCAGCCCCTAACCCAGTGGTTCTCAACCTGTGGGTCGGGACCCCATTTGGGGTCGATCGACCATTTCATGGGGGTCGCCAAGCAAGGCTGTCCGCCATTTTTTTTTGTCCGCCATTTTTTCCCCCTTTTCCAGCGGGTGCCTTACCTCCCTTGGGCTGGGCCAGCTGGTGGTCGGCCTGCTCCGTCTCTGCCGCTTGCCAGCTACGCCTCGGCCGGCGCAGGGGGCGGAACCACGCATGTGTGGCGCTCCCGGGCAGGGAAAGTCCTCGACGTACGACCGGTTGGGTAGTCCTCGACTTACGACCGGTTTAGTCCTCGACTTACGACCGGTTTAGTCCTCGACCGGTTGGGGTCGCGGCATTAAAAAGGTTGAGAACCACTGCCCTAAGCACGTCTGTATTGAATCTCCTGGGTATACAAATGCACATCTACCCACGTATGGACAAAGACACGTTTGGCACAAAGGTCTAGACAGCGACATCTGTGTCTCCTTATGCCTGAGTATGACGGTCCATACTCAGGCATAAGGAGACACAGAGGGAGCTGGGGCACAGACGTTAACACGTATACACGCAGCAATACGTGCACACGCATTCACACGGCCACCTGCCAAGTGAACCCTCCCCCCCCGCCCCTTCCTCTCCCTTTCCCCCACGCCCACCTCGTGTCCATCGGCGCCCCTTCTCACGTGCGACTCGGCCGGCGACCGAGAAGAAGCGAAGGAGGGCCGCGGCGCCTCGCCGGGCGTCGCGCTGGCTCGCTCCCGACACCGGCGGCGGCGGCGGCGGCGCGCTCGGCCGGCCACCTCCTTCCCTCCCGCGAGGGCGGAGCGCTTTGCGCGTGCGCCAGCGCTCGGGGCGGGGCGGAACAAAGACTGGCGCGAGCTGCTTCTGCTCCTCCCCCCTCCCTCTCCGTTTCTCTTAAAGGCGCCGCCCTCTCCGTTTCTCTTAAAGGTCTTTTCCTCCGGCGCTAGGATGGAGTCAAATTAGCGCGAGTTTAAGCACCCGCTGGGGACGCCTGCTGCAAAAGTGGAGCGGTGTTATGCACCCTAAGCTGCCCCTCTTTTGATTCATATTATTGTGCTTTCCTTGTTTATGGTTTTAATAATAATAACAATAATAATAATAATAATAATAATTTTAAAAAAAAAGTTGGAAGGGACCTTGTAGGTCATCTAGTCCAACCCCCTGCTCAGGCAGGAAACCCTATACCATTTCGGGCAAATGGCTGTCCAGTCTCGTCTTATTGCTTTGCTGTTGTTATGTTTACGTTTTTTTTATTATTTTTCCCGTTTTATTGCTCTGTGTTGCCCAGAGTAGCCCCCCCCCATGGGCAGCAAATACATTTAACAAATAAATAAGTACATTGATAAGCTATCCTTAATTTCTTTAACTCGCTCTTGTTTATTCCTTTGAACTGGGTTTGCATAGCAGGGCTTTTGAAAAAGGTACCGTGCAAAATATATTGAAGAGAAGAGGGGGGGAAAGCAACAGGACTGCAGTGATGACACGGTCAAAGAGCAATGGATATCTAACACAGATTCAAGTGAATCAAAAGGGAAGAGGACATGTTGGATGCTGACCACTTTGCTTTGATCCAGGCCATTGAGTTTTATATAATATTGGTTAAAATAAGCCATGACTTAACACGGCGCATGAACCCAATTGCTACTCTGCTTTTAGCTCATTTTTCTCTGCCAGCTTTTGTCTGGAAGCTGGTTAATTCCTGTTGGCTAATACCTTTCCAAGCAAATTAGCAGTAAGACTTTTAGCTCTGCAAAGGGCTGTTCTTAGGCTCTGCATATATGGAGCAAAGCACAATGTAAGGATTAAGTATGTGCCATCAAGTGATTCTTAATGACGCATTAAGATCCAAAAATCATGACCCCTGGGTCAAAAGTCAGGACCTCTGGGTCATAGGTTGAGACCTAGCATCTAACAAAATGATTTTGTTATTTCTTCTTTTTGTGAGTGTGTTGTATTGTTTTGTGTTTTTGACTTTTGTATGTCTTTCAGAGTCACATATGCGAGATGGATGGCTACATAAATTAATGAATAATAAACTTACCTAATTGCAATGCCACCAGATTCTGATGCTCCCATGCAAACTCCTTCAGCTCCAGAAGAAAATATCAGTTTCGGTTTTTCTCCAGAATAGAATTTGGAGTTGCATACAAAAAAACTGAAATACAAAGAAGACAATATCAAAAGGAAGATGAAACAGGAAAGAGACATCATTGTTTTCCTCATTAGATGGTGTTTCTGCAATATTACTGACCAAACAAGCCTTAACAAACCACATTCAGACTAAATGCAAAATCAGAACCCAGATGGGCTTTCCGCACCCCACTGCTGCTTCAAAGCTTTTTAACTAGAAAAATCAGGAATCAACTTATCTAAGCTACCATGTCTGTTTTCCACATAGCTATTGCAACTTGTAAAACAGTTAATGGCTCAGAACAGGGGACTCCACGTCCTATAAGCCAGTGGGCATATTTGCAATTGAATGTTATAATCTAGTCTTAAAAAATAGTCATCATGTTTCATGTGGCTGATGGGATGGAATGTGCACCTGGCAGCAGCCAAGGGGAAGGCGTGGTCCATCTCAAAGCCTTCCCAGAAAGAGTCCCAAATTAAAAGACTGCACAGTGCCAATCTGGAAGGAGGGTGGGAGAGTTTCAGGGTAACCACACCCTAGAACTTCATAGGATACCTGTATACCCCTAACAATCTGGGACTTCATTTTAATGAACACTTATGACCACGGCAGCATTCCCATGATCACATTTGAATGCTTGGCAACTGATTCACCTTTATGATGGTTGCACCTTTTGTGATCTTCTGACAAGCAAAGTCAGAAACTGGAAAAAATAAATTCAATATTTGCACAGCAAAATAAAATCAAGAGCTGCTTGGCAAGAAAATGGTGGGGAAGATGCAAACAAAACACAAAAACGCAGAAAAAGGGGCTTGAATTTTAGGTACGGAGGACCCGACGTGTAGAGGGGCAATTTATTGCAAGAGAGGTAATCTCCATCAACCCCCACCCCACAAAGCTGGCTAATGGGATATGTAGTCCACAGCATCTCCTACACTGTCTGTGTGTGTGTGCATAAAATCATAATTTTATTTTTTTTATTAAATTTTCAGATTTCCTTTAAGCAATGAGTATTTTGAGGGGGGGCAACCTGTTTAATTTTTTGTTCTCTGTTGCAAGAAGGGATGTTCCTTATAACACCCCTACCCCAGAGGTGGCTGATGGGATTTGTAATCCAAAACATCCCCAGTATAAATCCAAGTCTCCTTCTGATCTCTCAGTCCTCCAATCACCTTTGCAAAGATAATAGAGATAATTTAAAACCAGCGCCTTTGCAGGGCTGGGGTGGAGAAGGCCAGCCTCCAATCGAAGAAAAGCTAAAGCCACCCCATGCACCTCTCATGCAAAAGGCGGCTGGCTGGCGGATGGGATTTGTAGTCTAGAGGGTCCCCGGGCAGGGCGAAGAATCTCCAGGTGGTGCGTAGGTTGGAAGAGAAGGCATTACACGCGCCCAGCCCGCGTGCCTGCCTCTAATCGCCCTCACCTGTGCGGCTGCGGCACACCTGCCCTTGATGAGCCGCCTCGCGCTGCTTCCCGCCGTCTCCATGGCAACCGCTCCGCGAGCCGGCTCGGACCCCCGCCGAGGCGAGACGCGCGCGCCTTTCCCGCCGAGCGCTTCTCCGACCGCCTCCCTGTCCTTCTCCATACCCACCTCGACGGTGATTGGCTGCTTTGGAAACCCGTTCCTCGGATTGGCTGAGCGGCCTCTCCCCCCGCCGAGGGGCGGGAACAATTTAAAAAGTCAGCGGGCTCCTCACGCTGAGGCAAAAGAGCGAGTGCGCTGCGCAAGCAGCAGACGCCGCTCCAACTCCGTCTCTTGGTTCCTTAAAGAGACGATGCTGCGGGGCGCGGGAGAGCAAAAAAAAAATCTCTCCCCACTGCGCCTCCGCAGCCCAAGACCTCGCGCTTTAGGCCGGGACTTGGCCTTTTGCGCTCCGAGGTAATTTTATCTGAAATTCTTAGACGTTGTGGGAGACGGAGGGGAGCTAATTAATAGCCGATTCTCGGGGAGTAAGGGTGTCACCTACGATAATTTTAACCGCGGCGTTTGTCCTTAGGAGTAAAACGCCAGTGGTGGCTGAGGTAATGTCTCAACGGGGTCTTATTTAAAGGACTCCAATACCACAGCTCACCTGTGGTGAGTTACCTCAGTCCCACCAAGGGGTTTCCTCTCAGGGAATAAGGCAGACTTCTGGGTCCTGAATAATTTTAGCCAAGGCTCAAGTTTTTAGGAGTAAAATATTGCTGGAGGCTGAGGTAATCTTAGCCATGTCCTTTTAAAAGGACCAAACCAACACAGGTGAGGAAATTAAAATCAGCTTAGGAGGAATAAAGCTGATGTAACTTAGCCATGCCCTTTTAAAAGGACCAAGCCACCACAGGTGAGTTAAGTTAAAATCAGCTTAGGAGGAATAAAGCTGAGGCAATTTTAGCCATGTGCAGTTAAAAGGGTTCAACTAGCACAGGTGTATAAGCAATAAAATTAGCTTAAAGACAAAATTGCTTCAATCCCTGGAGTTGACTTTTCTTTCTTGAATAAAGTTAATTAAAATTACTTCAGGTCTAGGAGCTGACCTTGCTCTCAGAAATAACGTCAGTTCTTGGGACCTGAGATAATTCTAGCCTTCAAGTTTTTTAAATAAAATATCCTCAGTCATGTCCTGTTAACAAGGACCAAACCACCACAGTGAATCAGATTTAAAAATAATTTTAAAGGTAAAATTGCTTCAGTCCCTGGAGTTGACCTTCCTTTCTTGAATAAAGTCAATTCTTGAGACCTGAGGTCATTTTAGCCAAGGCTCAAGTTCTTAAATTCCTTGGCCAAATAAAGCCTATTCTGTTCCATTCCATTCAAACATGTAGAGGACTAGCTACTTCAAGTAAAGGCAAAAGTTAACCAAAATTACATCAGGTTCAGGAGTTGACCTTGTTCTGAGAAATAAAAATTCTTGGGACCTGTGGTAATTCTAGCCAAAACTCAAGTTCTTAAAGTAAAATATTGGCTGAGGTAATTTCAGCCATGTCCTGTTAAAAGGATCAAATCACAGCGAGTCAGATTTAAAAATAGCTTTAAAGATAAAATTGCCTCGGGAGCTGACCTTGCTCTTGGGAATAAAGTGACTTCTTGGGGCCTGAGGTAACTTTAGTGAAGGCTCAAGTTCTTTAAAAAAAATTCCTTGTGTGTCTAATCACACTTGGCCAGGGGTAGGCAACCTTGGCTCTTTTATGACTTGCAGACTTCAACTCCCAGAATTCCTGAGCCAGCATGGCTCAGCTTGGAAACCTCTCCCTTTCTCCTCAGCATGGCTGGCTCAGGAATTCTGGGAGTTGAAGTCCACGAGTCACAAAAGAGCCAAGGTTGCCTATCCCTGCACTTGGCCAATAAAGCCTATTCTATTCCTATTTATTCCCTTTCCCCCTACTCTCCTACCCTACCCTTTCATTGTCTAATCTACTCTAAAAGAAGCAAAATATGTAGAGGACTAGTTACTTCAGCTAAGGCAAAAGTTATCTAAAATTACTTCATGTCCAGGAGCTGACCTTCCTCAGGAATAAATTTAATTCTTGGAACCTGAGGTAATTCTAGCCAAGATTCGTTAAAAGAAGCAGAATACGAAGAGGACTAGCTACTTCAAGGAACTAAAGGCACAATTTAACTAAGATTTCTTCAGGTCCATAAGCTGACCTAACTTGCAGGAAGGTAAACTTTCAGAGCCTGAAGGAATTTTAGGGATACTTTCCTGTTCCTGGAGAGCAAGACTAACACCTGGGCCTGGAACAGGTTTTTTGGGGACCAGTAAAAATCTGTGGTCTGAGATATTCTCAAGGGTACATCATTCCAATTCATTGTATCTTGTTTCTTTCACATGTAGGATAAAGCACATAAAAGCTCCATTGTAAAATTGCTGTATTGGTTTCTAGTCTCTGAATATCAGGTGTCATTTGGCAACATTGTTTTTCTTTATTATTATTATTTCAAAGGCACTCTACATGAAATGAATCACAACTGACAAGCAGACGAAGACATCAAAGATAAGCCAGTTTCATTAACTATCCTGTGCTGCATTTGGTCAAGAAGCCTATTAACTATCCTGTGCTGCATTTGGTCAAGAAGCCTGACAGGTACTGTTGGCAACTTGTGGTGAATTACTGCAAAAACCTTTGGGCCTTGCTAAAGCTTACCCTAAGGCTTGCTTTTTTTTGGCAAAACAACAACAACATGATGCTAAAAACTAGGCATAAATGTGACAAATGTATCTAAAATGTAGAAACAATAGCACTCAGCTACAAGCGTCCTCCAGTCCCTGAGGTCCCCCTCAGTACTCCGACTGGAAGGACATCCTTTTGGATCACCTCCCTCCAGCTTCACTCTCTTAGAAAGGATGCCAGTACCAGCCAGACTTCTTAGAACTGAAAGTAAACCTGGTGATGCATTGTAATATACTGCTCTGTAGGAGACAATTTGTGGCTCACGGTAGAAATGAATGGTCCTAGATCAGCGGTGGCGAACCTATGGCACGCATGCCAGAGATAGTACTCTGAGCCCTCCTATGGGCATACGTGCCGATGCCCCAGCCCCACCTCTCCCGCAGTCCCCTCCTCCCCAGCAGCCGCCCGGAGGAGAATCGCCCCTGGGCGTGGCCTGAACGCAGCAGCCCAGGCAAGGACATAGCAGCCAGGCAGTGGGGACGAGACTCCACCCTTGCACCCCGTCGCATGCAGATGATGCTGTGGGGTGCAGGCGGAGGGCGTGGCTGCCATGGCACTGCAGGGCCGCCTGGGTGACCTGCAACGGGCCATGGAGGTGGTAGGTGGCCCTGCGGGCTGGCGGAGTGGGATGGGGAGGAGGGCGAGCGGGAGTGGGGGCAGGGCGGTTTTTGGGCACTCTGTGTCTAAAAGGTTCGCCATCACTGTCCTAGATGCTCTCTGAGTTTGGTGGTTTTCTTGTGGATGTTTTATTACCCACTAGCAGTGCTAGGAGGGAATGCGCTTTCTATCAACTTATGTTCAAGTGGCTTGTCACTTGAGTATTGGAGGAAGTAGTCTCAGAGATCTTTCGTTGGGTTATTTGTTGTTCTTTGGCATTTTCTTGATTGAACTATTGTTCATTTCTTCATTGTTGGTCTGATGTTCATCAGGGGTAGGCAACCTTATCTCTTTTATGACTTGTGGACTTCAACTCCCAGAATTCCTGAGTCAGCATGGCTGACTCAGGAATTCTGGGAGTTGAAATCCACAAGTCATAAAAGAGACAAGGTTACCTACCCCTGGCATAGATGAACATCAGACCAACAATGAAGAAATGAACAATAGTTCAATCAAGAAAATGCCAAAGAACAACAAAAGACAAGGTTGCCTACCCCTGACTATGCTCATGTGGGTGTCTATTGCTAGTGAGGTGGTGTTTTGGACCTTTTGTTTCCTTTTGGGCTTGTTGATTGTTTCTTGTGGACAGATTTAGATATTGTTTATGTCTATCTGTCTACTGATGGCTAATCTACTGATGGCCTGGCTTTTGGAAATTTCCTAGCGTTTGACATGGTTTGGTCTACGATGCTCACAGTTTCCCAATTGAAACTATAGTGAAGTCGGTCAATATGTAGTGAAAGAGGAGAGTTTCATCATGTATTCTGATTGCTAGTTGCTACTATGACTGATAAGAGATTTTAAACCTTTCTTTCCAGGTTTAATTTTAACAATGGCAATGGTTCTTAGAACCATAAAGGAGACCTCAATGGCCCATTTTACTCCTAGGTGTGGCTGTTAATTGATAATAGATTTTATAGCGAGGTCTTCTTTTTTTGCCATGGCATAATTTTGGCCATGGCAATGGTTCTTAGAACCAGAAAGGATTCAGTAGTCCATTTTAATGCTAGATATGGCCATTGATTGATAATAGATTTTATACTTTATTTGACCTGGCATAATTTTGGCCATGGCGATGGTTCTTGGAACCAGAAAGAAGAACTCAGCAGCCCGTTTTAATGCTAGGTGTGGCTGTTGATTGATAATAGATTTTATAGGGTTTTTTTGCCTGGCATAATTTTGGCCCTGGCGATGGTTCTCAGAACCAAAAAGAACTCAGCAGCCCATTTTAATGCTAGGTGTGGCTGCTCATTCATAATAGATTATATAGTTTTCTGCCTGGCGTAATTTTGGCCATGGCGAAGGTTCTTAGAACCAGAAAGAAGAACTCAGCAGCCCATTTTAATTGCTAGGTGTGGCTGTTGATTGATAATAGATTTTATACTTTTTTTTTTTGGCCTGGCGTAATTTTAGCCATGGCGATGGTTCTTAGAACCAGAAAGAAGAACTCCGCAGCCCATTTTAATGTTAGGTGTGGCTGTTGATTGATAATACATTTTATATATATTTTTTTTGCCTGGCGTAATTTTAGCCATGGCGATGGTTCTTAGAACCAGAAAGAAGAACTCCGCAGCCCATTTTAATGTTAGGTGTGGCTGTTGATTGATAATAGATTTTATACTTTTTTTTTTTTGCCTGGCGTAATTTTGGCCATGGCGATGGTTCTTAGAACCAGAAAGAAGAACTCCGCAGCCCATTTTAATGTTAGGTGTGGCTGTTGATTGATAATA
>NW_015386903.1:322198-374624 GCF_001527695.2 Protobothrops mucrosquamatus
ATAATAGATTTTATACTTTTTTTTTTTGCCTGGCGTAATTTTGGCCATGGCGATGGTTCTTAGAACCAGAAAGAAGAACTCCGCAGCCCATTTTAATGTTAGGTGTGGCTGTTGATTGATAATAGATTTGATACTTTTTTTTTTGCCTGGCGTAATTTTGGCCATGGCGATGGTTCTTAGAACCAGAAAGAAGAACTCCGCAGCCCATTTTAATGTTAGGTGTGGCTGTTGATTGATAATAGATTTTATACTTTTTTTTTTTGCCTGGCATAATTTTGGCCATGGCGATGGTTCTTAGAACCAGAAAGAAGAACTCCGCAGCCCATTTTAATGTTAGTTGTGGCTGTTGATTGATAATAGACTTTCTAGCTTTCTAGCTTCATAGACCTAGGAGAGGAATGAGCGAAATGTCTTGTTCCTCGAAAGAGACGTTTGCTGGGCACAGCAGATGAAGAAACAAGAGAAAGAAGAAAAGAAGAAGAAACAAGAGAGCAAGAAAAGCCCTCTTCACCTTTGGTTGCAATGTGTCCTTCTACACCCTGAGGTAATTTTAGTTAAGACTCTTATTCTTCAAAATGTTAGAATATGGAGGGGGTAGATGATGTTGTTAATTGCGAATTCGTGTCCGACCCATCGCGACCCCATGGACAACGTTCCTCCAGGTCTTCCTGTCCTCTACCATCTTCTGGAGTCCTTTTAAGCTCACACCTCCTGCTTCAGGGACTCCATCCAGCCACCTCATTCTCTGTCGTCCCCTTCTACTGCCCTCCATCTTTCCCAGCATTAGGCTCTTCTCCAGTGAGTCCTTCCTTCTCATTAGGTGGCCAAAGTATTTGAGTTTCAACTTCAGGATAGTCATCCTCTAATTGGTGTTCCATTGTTCCTAGAGAGCAAGCTAAACCCTGTGTCTGAGGTAATAGTAACAACAGTGTATTGTGTATTCTTAGGAATAAAACTCCAATGGCAGCTAAACTAACATTGATTTATTTTTAATCTCAAAGGCATCATCATCTTAGAAGACAGAAGACAGAAAACTCATTTGTCAGCTTGCAGTATTGATGGTGAAAATGGAACAGGAATGAATGGAAAACATAAATGAAGATGATATTTATCAAGAATGCTATTTCATCAAGTATATCAAAACGGACCTGTAGAAGAATCTCCCAAAGCATAAGACAGTTTCATTAACACATCACACAACACACATTAATGCTAAATGCGGCCAATGCCTGAGAACAGATTTTATAGTTTTTTTGCCTGGCATAATTTTTGCCATGGCGATGGTTCTTAGAACCAGAAAGAACTCAGCAGCCCATTTTAATGCTAGGTGTGGCTGTTGATTGATAATAGATTTTGAACTTCTTCTTTTTTGCCTGGCATAATTTTGGCCATGGCGATGGTTCTTAGAACCAGAAAAAAGAACTCAGCAGCCCATTTTAATGCTAGGTGTGGCTGTTGATTGATTGGCCATGGCGATTGTTGCCCTGGGTCACCCTTTCAGTCCCTGAGGAAGAACTGAGTGAATCATACTGGAAGAATCAATAGTGTTCTGCTAGAAGCCTCTCCCAGTCCCTGAGGATCGCTAAGTGAGTCTCAGACTGGAAGGGAATCCTTTTGTATCGCCTCCCACCCTACCTTACAACCGTAGTCTATCACATTTCAGAAATGGCCAATGATGATCATTTTCAATGCAGTCTGTGAAGCAAGTGAGTCAAAGGAGATGCACTGTTCTTGATTCCATCTGCGCTCAAAGCAGACACCTCTCCATGATGGTAATGCCATGGTGCCTACTGGTGGAGGTCCTTCAGTCTCTGAGTTACCACTTTGTGAAACTCACACTGAATGAGAAGGCAGCGGATCAACAACCAGGCTCATTCAGTGTTAGTGTAACAGAGTTGAGACTTAGAGATTGAAAGACCTCTACAACTAGGTGCCTTGGAATGACCTCCATCCTGGGGGGGGGGGGGTCGGCTGCATCTGCTGATGGCTGATGATAGTGAGCCAAATGGGTTCTCTTCCAGGTTGGGTCTCACTGAGGGGATCTCAAGGGCTGGAGGAGGCTTCCATCTGAGTGCTGTTGACTTCTCCAGTGTGATTCTTCCTCAGTGCCAATTCAGGGGCTGAAAGAGTCCCCAGTGCAACCCTAGAGAGGACTTCCCGTGTGAGACTCACAGTTGTCAGCTCAAGGACTGAATGAGAAGGCAGCGGATCATCTTACAGGCTCATTCAGTCCCTGAGTGCCACTCTGAGGCTCACACGGGAAGTCCTCTCCGGGGTTGCAGTGGGTGACTCTTTCAGTCCCTGAGTTGGCATTGAGGAAGAATCACACTGGAGGAGTCAACAGTGCTCAGCTGGAAGTCTCTCCCATTTCCTTGGGGCTCCCCTTTGTGAGACTCAAACTGGAAGACATCCCATTTGGCTCACTAGTCTTCTTCCTTCACATTCTTAGCCTACCTATATTCATGTATGAGCACAGATAGGTTGATGGAGTGCAATGGTTCTTAGAAAATATCAATGGCCCTTTTTAATGCTAGATAAGGCTATTGATCAATCAAAGATTTTATAGCTTTCTAGCTTCACACACTGAGGGGAGGAAGGAGCCAAATACCTTGTTCCTGGAAAGAGATACTTGGTGGCTACAGGAGAGGAAGAAACGAAAGAGGAAAGAAGAAAAATATGATCTTCATCAAGAATGCAACTTCAAGTCAGTCAAAGTAGACCTGTAGACGAATCCCCCCCAAAGCATAACTCAGTTTCATTAACACACCACACCACAAACTTTAATGCTAGGTGCGACCAGTGCCTGAGAATAGATTATATAGTTTAATTGCCTGGCATAATTTTGGCCATGGCGATGGTTCTTAGAACCAGAAAGACCTCAGCAGCCATTATTAATGCTAGGTGTGGCTGTTAATTGATAACAGATTTTATACTTGTCTTGCCTGGCATAACTTTGGCCATGGCAATGGTTCTTAGAACCAGAAAGAAGACCTCAGCAGCCATTATTAATGCTAAGTGTGGCTGTTGATTGGTAATTGGTATTAAGCTTGTCTTGCCTGGCATTACTTTGGCCATGCGAAGGTTCTTAGAAGCAGAAAGAAGATATCAGCGGGCATTATTAATGCTAGGTGTGGCTGTTAATTGATAACAGATTTTATACTTGTCTTGCCTGGCATAATTCTGGCCATGGTGAAGGTACTTAGAACCAGAAAAATCACAGCGGCCCTTAATGCTAGGTGTGGCTGTTGATTGGCAATAGATATTAAGCTTGTCTTGCCTGGCATAATTTTGGCCATGGCGAAGGTTCTTAGAACCAGAAAGAAGAGGTCAATGGCCCATTTTAATGCTAGGTGTGGCTGTTGATTAATGACAGATTCTGTACTTGTCTTGCCTGGCATAATTGTGGCCATGGCGAGGGTTCTTAGAAGCAGAAAGAAGATATCAGCAGCCATTATTAATGCTAGGTGTGGCTGTTGATTGGTAATCGATATTATGGTTGTCTTGTCTGGCATAATGTTAGCCATGGCGAAGGTTCTTAGAACCAGAAAGAAGAGCTCAATGGCCCATTTTAATGCTAGGTGTGGCTGTTGATTGATAACAGATTTATACTTGTATTGCCTGGCATAATTTTTAGCCATGGTGAAGGTTCTTAGAACCAGAAAGAAGAGGTCAACGGCCCATTTTAATGTTAGGTGGGGCTGTTGATGGCTAATACAGTTTATACTTTCCTTGCCTGGCATAATTTTTAGCCATGGCGATGGTTTTTAGAACCAGAAAGAAGATATCAGCGGCCATTATTAATGCTAGGTGTGGCTGTTGATCAATCAAAGATTTTATAGCTTTCTAGCTTCACACACTGAGGGGAGGAAGGAGCCAAATCCCTTGTTCCTGGAAAGAGACACTTGGTGGCTACAGGAGAGGAAGAAACGAAAGAGGAAAGAAGAAAGAAATATGATCTTCATCAAGAATGCAACTTCAAGTCAGTCAAAGTAGACCTGTAGACGAATCCCCCCCAAAGCATAACTCAGTTTCATTAACACACCACACCACAAACTTTAATGCTAGGTGCGACCAGTGCCTGAGAATAGATTATATAGTTTATTTGCCTGGCATAATTTTGGCCATGGCGAAGGTTCTTAGAACCAGAAGGAAAAGGTCAATGGCCCATTTTAATGTTAGGTGGGGCTGTTACTTGCTAATACAGTTTATACTTTCCTTGCCTGGCGTAATTTGGCCATGGTGAAGGTTCTTAGAACCAGAAAGAAGATATCAGCGGCCATTATTAATGCTAGGTGTGGCTGTTGATCAAGCAAAGATTTTATAGCTTTCTAGCTTCACACACTGAGGGGAGGAAGGAGCCAAATCCCTTGTTCCTGGAAAGGGACACTTGGTGGCTACAGGAGAGGAAGAAACGAAAGAGGAAAGAAGATAGAAGAAACGAGAGCAAGAAAATACCTGCACCTTAGGCCCGCTGAGCCTTTGGATGTTATGTGGCCTTTTACACGCAGAGGTAATTTTGCCTGAGTCTCTTATTCTTCCAGGTTTTAAAATACGGAGGCGGGATGGATGGCCTTCACTAACTGATGATGTGTAATAGTGACCATGGTGGATTGTATATTTTTAGCAGTAAAACTACAATGGCAGCTGAAGTAATGTTGATTTTTTTAATCTCAAAGGCATGTACTTCATAGCCTTAGAAGACAGAAGAATCAGATGTCACCTGCAGTGCTGATGGTGAAAATGGAAGAGGAATGGAAAAGAAGAATGAATATGATCTTCATGAAGAATGCAACTTCAATCAAAGCAGACCTGTAGACAAATCCCCCAAAGCATAAGTCAGTTTCATCAACACACCACATCACACACTTTAATGCTAGGTGCGACCAGTGCCTGAGAATAGATTATATAGTTTTCTTGCCTGGCATAATATTAGCCATGGCGAAGGTTCTTAGAACCAGAAAGAAGAAATCAGCAGCCCTTCTTAATGCTAGGTGTGGCTGTTGATTGGTAATTGATATTAAGCTTGTCTTGCCTGGCATAATTTTGGCCATGGCGAAGGTTCTTAGAACCAGAAAGAAGAGCTCAATGGCCCATTTTAATGTTAGGTGGGGCTGTTGATGGCTAATACAGTTTATACTTTCCTTGCCTGGCGTAATTTGGCCATGGTGATGGTTCTTAGAACCAGAAAGAAGATAGCAACCATTATTAATGCTAGGTGTGGCTGTTAATTGATAACAGATTTTATGCTTGTCTTGCCTGGCATAATTCTGGCCATGGCAATGGTTCNGTGGCCATTATTAATGCTAGGTGTGGCTGTTGATTGGCAATGGATATTAAGCTTGTCTTGCCTGGCATAATTTTTAGCCATGGCGAAGGTTCTTAGAACCAGAAAGAAGAGGTCAACGGCCCATTTTAATGTTAGGTGGGGCTGTTGATGGCTAATACAGTTTATACTTTCCTTGCCTGGCGTAATTTGGCCATGGTGAAGGTTCTTAGAACCAGAAAGAAGATATCAGCAGCCATTATTAATGCTAGGTGTGGCTGTTGATCAATCAAAGATTTATAGCTTTCTAGCTTCACACACTGAGGGGAGGAAGGAGCCAAATCCCTTGTTCCTGGAAAGGGACACTTGGTGGCTACAGGAGAGGAAGAAACGAAAGAGGAAAGAAGATAGAAGAAACGAGAGCAAGAAAATACCTGCACCTTAGGCCCGCTGAGCCTTTGGATGTTATGTGGCCTTTTACACGCAGAGGTAATTTTGCCTGAGTCTCTTATTCTTCCAGGTTTTAAAATACGGAGGCGGGATGGATGGCCTTCACTAACTGATAATGTGTAATAGTGACCATGGTGGATTGTATATTTTTAGCAGTAAAACTACAATGGCAGCTGAAGTAATGTTGATTTTTTTAATCTCAAAGGCATGTACTTCATAGCCTTAGAAGACAGAAGAATCAGATGTCACCTGCAGTGCTGATGGTGAAAATGGAAGAGGAATGGAAAAGAAGAATGAATATGATCTTCATGAAGAATGCAACTTCAATCAAAGCAGACCTGTAGATAAATCCCCCAAAGCATAAGTCAGTTTCATCAACACACCACATCACACACTTTAATGCTAGGTGCGACCAGTGCCTGAGAATAGATTATATAGTTTTCTTGCCTGGCATAATATTAGCCATGGCGAAGGTTCTTACAACCAGAAAGGTCACAGCGGCCCTTCTTAATGCTAGGTGTGGCTGTTGATTGGTAATTGATATTAAGCTTGTCTTGCCTGGCATAATTTTGGCCGTGGCGAAGGTTCTTAGAACCAGAAAGAAGATATCAGCGACCACTATTAATGCTAGGTGTGGCTGTTGATCGATAACAGATTTTATACTTCTTGCCTGGCATAATTCTGGCCATGGCGAAGGTTCTTCAAACCAGAAAGATCACAGCGGCCCTTCTTAATGCTAGGTGTGGCTGTTGATTGGCAATGGATATTAAGCTTGTCTTGCCTGGCATAATTTTGGCCATGGCGAAGGTTCTTAGAACCAGAAAAAAGAGGTCAACGGCCCATTTTAATGTTAGGTGGGGCTGTTGATGGCTAATACAGTTTATACTTTCCTTGCCTGGCGTAATTTGGCCATGGCGATGGTTCTTAGAACCAGAAAGAAGGTATCAGCGGCCATTATTAATGCTAGGCGTGGCTGTTAATTGATAACAGATTCTATACTTGTCTTGCCTGGCATAACTTTGGCCATGGCAAAGGTTCTTAGAAGCAGGAAGAAGACCTCAGCAGCCATTATTAATGCTAGGTGTGGCTGTTGATTGGCAATCGATATTAAGCTTGTCTTGCCTGGCATAATTTTGACCATGGCGAAGGTTCTTAGAAGCAGAAAGAAGATCACAGGAGCCCTGCTTAATTCTAGGTGTGGCTGCTGTTTGATGACAGATTCTATACTTGTCTTGCCTTGGCATACATTTTGGCCATGGCGAAGGTTCTTAGAAGCAGAAAGAAAACATCAATGGCTCTTTTTAATGCTAGGTGAGGCTGTTGATCAATAAAAATGTTATAGCTTTCTAGCTTCACAGACTGAGGGGAGGAATGTGCCAAACCTCTTGGTCCCTGAAAGAGAAAACGCTTGCTGGGCCTGGAGAGAAAGAAAGAAGAGAAAGAAGACACCAGGGAGCAAGGAAATATCTGCAGCCCAAGCCCTCTTAGCTGATGGCTGCTATGTGGCCTTTTACACGCAGAGGTAATTTTGCCTGAGTCTCGTATTCTTTAAAGTTTTAACATGTGGAGACGGGATGGATGGCCTTCACTAACTGATAATGTGTAATAGTGATCATGGTGGATTGTATATTTTTAGTAGTAAAACTACAACGGCAGCTGAAGTAATGTTGATTTTTTTTAATCTCAAAGGCATGTACTTCATAGCTTTAGAAGACAGAAGAATCAGATGTCACCTGCAGTGCTGATGGTGAAAATGGAAGAGGAATGGAAAAGAAGAATGAATATGATCTTCATCAACAATACACTTTCAGCAAGTGAATCCAAAGTGACATGTGGAAGATTCCCTCAAACTATATGTCAATTTCATTAACACTTTTAATGCTAGGTGTGGCCCGTCTTTGATAAAAGATTGTATAGTTTTATGGTCTGGCATAATTTTAGCCATGGTTGTTATTCTTAAAATTAAGAGGAAAATCTCTGGCTCCTTTTAATGCTAGGTGTGGCTGTGTATTTTTGAAACACTAATTATTTTTCTGGCCTGGTCTAATGTTAGTCATGGCTGGGGTTCTTAGAAGTGGCGAGGGCCCCATAAGCATCCCCCATACCAACCTAGCATGGAGATGATGGCCCTAGTGGCAAGGTTTTTCAGTCCCTGAGCCTCCACTCTGTGACACTCACACTGAATGAGCCTGTAAGATGATCCGCTGCCTTCTCATTCAGTTCTAGAGCTGACACACTGTGGGACTCACACTGGAAGTCCTCTCTGGCGTTCCACTGGGTGACTCTTTCAGTCCCTGAGTTGGCACTGAGGGACAACCACACTGGAGGACTCAACAGCGCTCAGATGGAAGCCCCCTCCAGCCCCTGAAGACTCCCTCAGTCAGACCCAAGGAGAACCCATGTGGCTCACTATCATCAGCCATCGGCACACACAGCCGACCCTCACACAGGATGGAGGTGATGCCACGACACCTAGTTGTAGAGGTCTTTCAGTCCCTAAGTCTCAACTCTGTGACGCTCACACTGAATGAGCCTGGTTGTTGATCCGCTGCCTTCTCATTCAGTCCCTGAGCTGACACACTGTGAGACTCACACTGGAAGTCCTCTTTGAAATGCACTGGGTGTCTCAGTCCCTGAATTGGCACTGAGGGACAATCACACTGGAGGAGTCAACAGCACTGAGATGGAAGCCTCCAGTTCCTGGAGTCCCCCTCAGTAAGACCCAAAAACTGGAAGAGAACTGATTTGGTTCACCATCAGCAGTCATCGGCACATGCAGCCGATCCCCCCCACCACCACAGGTTGTAGGTGATGCCAAGGCACCTACTGTGAAGAGGTCTTGCAGTCCCTGTGTTTGCACTCTGTGACGCTCACACTGAATGAGCCTGGTTGTTGATCCGCTGCCTTCTCATTCAGTCCCTGAGCTGACACTCTGTGAGACTCACACTGGAAGTCCTCTCTGGGGTTGCCCTGGGTCACCCTTTCAGTCCCTGAGCCAGCACTGAGTGTGAAGGTTCTAGCGTTCTGCTAGAAGCCTCTCCCAGTCCCTGAAGATCACTAAGTGACTCTCATACTGGAAAGGAATCCTTTTGGATCACCTCCCTCCCACCTTCACACCCTTAGAAATAATGCAACTAGCAGCCAGACCTCTTAAAATCAAAAGTAAACCTGCTGACGCACTTTAATATGAGGTATGGCCATCGATCTATAAATTAAGAAGTAGTTTTCTACTAGGGTGAAACATTAATTCCAAGAATCAGTAAATAATTCTCTCTGGCCCTTTTTAATTCTACGTGGGGTCATTGAAACTCTAAAGTAGATTTCTTACCTGCCTTGATTTGGACACGATGATCCTTAGAACCATAAAACAAAATTCAACGGCTCTTTTTAAGATAGGTATGGCACACACACTACATCACACACATCAATGCTAGGTGCAGCCAGTGCCTGAGAATAGATGTTATAGTTCTCTTGCCAGGCATAAATTTAGCCATGGCGATGGTTCTTCGAACCAGGAAGAAAATCTCAATGGCCCTTTTTAATGATAGGTAGCCAGTGACTGATAAAAGATTTCTAATTTTCTACCTTGGAATAATTTTAGCCATGTATAGGTTATTTTTTTGGGGGGACTGGTAAATGTTAATCATGATGTACTGATATACATGATATACAAACCAGAACAACTAGACACAAGGACAGTTTTCCCCCCATGCTGTCACTCTGCTTAACAACTAATTCCTACAACACTGTCAAACTACTTAGTAAGCTGTATTACTATGATACTTCTCATCTTTCCTACCTATCATCTTCTTATGATTATAACTTTGTTGCTTGTATCTTACAATTTATATTGTTTTTTAGTATCCTAGTATGATTTATGTTGTTTGCTTAGCTAGTATTTTATGACTATCATTAAGTGTTGCATCTTACGATTTATGATGAATGTATTTCATGTTGTTTATGATCATGATTATCACTATTACTTGTATGTACACTGAGAGCTTATGCACCGGAGACAAATTCCTTGTGTGTCCAACCACACTTGGCCAATAAAGAATTCTACTCTCTGCTCTTTCCTGAAGTCACTGAAGATCATCTTTTGTGAAAATTTGGGGCTTTGATGTATTCAGAAATGTCCTCTTCGACCATAATGAACTTCCAATAAAATAATTTTTGCTTTCTTCCAAAGGGAAGACCTAAATGCTTTGTTCCATGGCATAAATGTCCCAGGAGAGGAAAACAAAGTAGGCTTGTTTGTGGTTACCCTGATTGTATGGCACAAGCTGCCTTCAAAGTGCACTTGGGCCCTTTGCTCCTATATTCTAAAACGGGTCCCCAACCCCCAGTCCGTGAACCGGCACCAGTCCGCAGCCTGCCAGCAAGCGAGCCGCACAAAGAAGCAAACTCCATCCTCATGCAGGAAGTATTCAAAACCACACCTGGTGCCCAAAAGGTTGGGGACCTCTGTGCTAAAACAAGGGTTTTCAAACTTTATCTATCTTATCTATCTATCTATCTATCTATCTATCTATCTATCTATCTATCTATCATCTTATCTACCCACCTACCTACCTACCTATCTCTATTTTATCTAATC
Organism: Protobothrops mucrosquamatus; assembly: GCF_001527695.2. NCBI lineage: Eukaryota > Metazoa > Chordata > Lepidosauria > Squamata > Viperidae > Protobothrops > Protobothrops mucrosquamatus. The sequence goes on from NW_015386903.1 coordinate 332,509, forward strand.
TATCTAGTGCAGATAGTTGACTTAATGACCACAACTGAACCCAAAATTTCTGTTGCTAAGCGAGACATTTGTAAAGTGAGTTTTGCCCCATTTTATGACCTTTCTTGCTACATTTGTTAAATTAAGAATGCAGCTTGCAAAACCTGAGATGCTCTTCTCACCCATTATTCTGATCATACCAGAAGTGATGGAAATATTACCGGATCCCAAATCGGTGCTTCTGTACCACAGGTCGGCAACCTGCGGCTCTGGAGCCGCATGAGGCTCTTTGAGCCTTCCCTTGTGGTTCCCAGCTTCCTCTGCCATTTGCAGAGAGAGACAGAGACACAGAGAGGCACTTGCACTGCTTGTGTGTGTGTGTGTGTGTGTGTGTGTGTGTGTGTGTGTGTGTATAAAAAAGAGAGTGGACTCACTGTTCTCCGAGGATCTGAAAAGCTTATTGGGCGGAGCTTCTCCCTTTGCTGCGTCTCTGTAGGAAGCAGGAAAGGCAGGAGAGAGCTAGCTAGCCCAGCTCTGCTGACTCAGGAATTCTGGGAGTTGAAGTCCAGGAGTCATAAAAGAGCCCAGGTTGCCTACAGCTGAGCTTGTTGGAGAACAGCTTGAAGCCAGCTTGCCAGGTGAGCAGAAGATCAGAGAGAGGGGGGGGAGAGAAAGAGAGAGAGAGAGAGAGAGGGAGGAAGAGAGGAAAGAGAAATAAAGAGAGTGGAGGAAGAGGACTGGCAGACCAAGGACAGAAAGAGAGAGGGGGGGAGAGAGAGAGAGAGAGAGACAAAGAGACCCTTTCGACATCTAAAATGAAGATAACACTGCATATATATCCTTTTTTACCTTATTGTATGTATGTATGTATGTATGTATGTATGTATGTATGTATGTATGTATGTATGCATGTATAAAGGTAAAAAAGGATATATGCAGTGTTATCTTCATTTTAGATATCAAAAGGGTTTTGTGGCTCCCAGTGTTTTGTTTTCAGTGGGAAACGGGTCCAAATGGCTCTTTGTTTTGGGTTGCCTACCCCTGTTCTATACCAAAAGCCAGGAATGTAGGGTCAAAAATCAGAGCAGTTATAATAGTGAAAATGTACTCTCGTCCCCAAAAAGAGTACAGTTTTTGCTGCAATTCCACTTGGACTGGAATTAGAATCCGTGCTGGAACCTAAGAATTATCTGAGTTTCTTCTACAATACATACCTTGTTACTGCGGACTCTCTTCACACAGTTACAATGCATGGTATATTTGGTGATCCTAAGATAAAGGCTTCTTTCAGAGACATCTCATTCCTGGACATTTTCATTCTTGGACACAGTAAGCTCACCATTTCTTCTTTTAGGACAATTTTTCTCCCACTTTCGAATTCCCCAGGCTAACATCCTGGGCCTGGTTGGTGGTATCTCCTCAAATACTAAGTCCAATATTGCTTAGGCTTTTCCAGTCAACCAAGACCAGGTAGATGCTGCATTAATGATTTAGAAGGATATTTCTCCATAAATGGAGATTTGTTAGACTTAAACATATCCTTTCTAGTTATAGGCTACACTGTATGTATCCAGAGTTCCTTCATTCGTTCATGTTCTTCCTCACTTTGGTAGTAAGACCAGAATGAAAGAAAGAGGGAAAGAAATGTAAAAAAAAAAAAAAAGCACATTTGAGTGTTCGTGTGTGTGAATTGAATATGTTTGTGTAAATTAAGGCCCCTGATCGGAGTAGGAATGTTTCGTATTAGGGCCAGTTTGCATTTGAAGGAATGGCAGATTCCTTTCAATGCCACATGCAAAAAAGACGGCACAAAAATGACAAGATTATCATGATGCTCGGTGATTTATTGAGGACATCCCTTGTTAATGTATTGTAGCCTTGGCATTAGACAGACGATTGTTCACCAAGGAATTGGCCGGCCTAACCAATCCAGAAAGGTCCCATTGTCCTCCTCAGAGAGCAGAGATAGCACAGTGATGATGCCTTGTGTGCTCTCTTCCACAGATATATCCCCCTGTTGCAAAGAAAGATCTCATAAACTGGAAAATAGCCTGAAATCCTTACCCAAGGTTGCCAGATAAATGATATGATAATACGAGCATCACTATTGGCTTAACGGTCGATGCAACTTTTACGACTTTGCATTTGTATACTGGACAAATTATTAAGACAATAAACAAAAGGTTAAAACACTCAAATAATTAGAACACCACAACTCATTGCTAGATCATCCATATTTACGGGTGTGCATGTGTGAGTGAGTTTTCCTTTTTGTTGGGTTAAAACACTTACTTCCTCTTTCGATGTTTTCACCCGACCAGGATGGAGGGCTACACACAGAATCCCATGGGCTGCGTAGTCAAGTGACTGGCATTTGGTGAGCATATTTAGAGCAGTCTGTTGAGGACAAACAGCGATGAGTAGGGAATACATTAAAGAGACAATAGAAGAAAAATTATGATAAATCAGACATTTCAAGATATTAGACCCTAAGAGAAGTGGGAGCACCCCTGATCCTAATTTTCTCTAGGCAGTTTCTTCATGACTTGAGATAATAAGAACTGCAAAGAAGCAGAAATGAAATATTCAAGGTGGGCTATTTCTCAGACAACGAACAGGAGGATAACAGCATGCACACATCTCTGGCTAAGAAAGAAACATAAACATTATTTCTTTGATGGTATTTTCTGGATCCAGCCATTAATCTCCTTACAATTGGCTTTGGGCACCCCTGCATCTGCAGGTTGGGGGGGGCTGGGCTGTAGGGGTGGATAAGCATTTTGAATCTCTTTTAAAAGCGTTAGCACGCTCCAACGTCTCTAAGAAGTCTGTGTTTGGGATCATAGTGGTTTGTCACTTTGCCTCACCTGTCTCTAACAGCTGTCTCATCCAGGTGAAAATGTCCGTCACACGATTTTTATCAACCCTGTCCCAGCTACTATACTAAACCTCTATTAATTTGTTTTGGGAAGCTCTTTCTCTGTTTAGCGTCTTTTGTTTCCTCAAGATTACAGATATTTTTTTACTGATAATACTTTGTTTCTTTTCTCACAATGTCTGTTTTGAGTTATGCACAATGAATGAAAATGGTAACTACGTATGTAAAATAAAGAAATAAATTAAAAAATGCACTTTATTCAAGATAAAAAGGAGAAGGTTTTCCAGCTGGGTCCTACTCTAGGGACAGTAGTTCTCTCTGTTTCTTAGCCAAGGGAGCCAGCATTGTCTGAAGACAATTTCTGTGGTCACGTGGCCAGCATGACTATACGTCAAAGGCACACAGAATGCTGTTACCTTCCCACTGAGGTGGTAGCTATAACTACTCGCATTTGGATGCTTTTGGACTGCTAGGTGGGCAGGAGCTGGGGCAGGAACGAGAGCTCATCCTGTTGCTCAGTGCTTGAACCTGGACTGTCAACTCTCCAGTTGACAAGCTCAACGTCTTTAGCCGCTGAGCCCTCGTGCCCCTACCTATTCAACGTCGTTTCTTCTTAATTTCAGTCTCTGCATTGGAGCTAGATATATGTCCAGATGAATTACCTTCCAGAAGAAGCATCAAATCTGAATTTGGGCAGAGTTTGTATAAAGAATTGCCCTGGAACTTCATGAGAAAACGTCTACGCTGAACGTTGCTAGAGAGCCAAACCTGGCTTGCATCTGCAAAGCTGAGTAGACCAAACCCTCCCTTGTGTTTTGTGTTCCCAATCTCTCTTGCATTTCACTAGCAGGTAATAAATCAATGCATGGTTATTTTGCCTATTTGGCTATGGACGGAAACGCAGTCAATCAACCCTGAAAAAAACATTCAGGTTTCACGGTCTTTCAACAGACAGGACATTTCACATCCAGGCCACATAACTCCCATTACCTTACTGCAGCGGTAGGCGACTTTTTGCACTGTGTCCCAACGTTTCATAAGTTCAAGTGAGCCTAAGACGCTGGAGATATTGATAATGGCTGCTTTGCTGGAGCTCAACCCTTGACATGGACTTCTCCGGACTGCCAGCTTCAGCAGGGGCAGACAAGCCTTTGAGAGAGGAAGGAAAAAGAGAGAATGGGCTGCAGTTAGGTCCAGGAAAAGGATCTGTCCAATGGTGACGATCAAAAGCCAGACTCAGTTATCAGAAGGATCTTCCGTTAGCTTCAGCTGACCTCCTCAAAGACCTTCATGCCAATTCAATATACAAATATCGATAACCAGTTTAAAACAAAAAAAAGTTGTGGTCAGAAGCCCAAAGTCCATTCTTGTATCAAGCTCAACAAAGCCATTGTGAAAGCTCCACACCATTGTTCGGTCCCCCAAGCATGGGATACAGCCACGTCTCCAGGGTCTTTAAAAAGGTTGGCAGGTGCAGGGCTAATCTAACGCCCAAGAGGACAATGTTCCAAAAGTGGGCATGTAGCAGAAAAGGTTCTCTTCCTGGGTTCCACCAGATATGACCCATTACATGCCTCTCCTGCTGGTACCAATGGGACACTATATCTGGGGAGAGAGGGTAACATAGTACCATGTCACATAGGAGATCATAGTTCACTCAACACCTTAAATGGAACTTGGAAGCATACTGGCAACCACTGCAGCTCATGGAGTAGAGGTGTAACATGTGCTGACCAAAGAGCACACATAATTTGGTCAGGATCAAACTCCTGGCAATGAGCAGAGTTAGCCTGAAATACTGCACTCAAACCACTGTGCCACTATGGCTCCTGTCTCTCATAGCAATCTCATCCAGGTGAAATCCTGAAAAACTCAAAAATTATTCCCCAAAGATGAATGAATAATAAACAGACCTGACTCATTTGCAGGGGTCCAATAGTATTGACAGAATATACCCTCATCATATCCTTGGCGTTTTCCCTGTCCAGGTTGTTGCCCACTTTAAGGCCAGCATTGTTGATAAGGAGGGTCAATCCACTTTCTCCAACACACTTCTGCATTTCTTTCACAACCGCCTGGATGCTCTCAAGTTTAGTGACATCTGAGGAAAATAATAATATTCCAATATGGGCCAAAGGCGGTTTCAGAATTGCTAGAGGGGAATTTTTGGAACCATGTTTCTTTGCATAGGTCTTAGTGTCAATTCACACAGGTTGCTACCTTATTAAAGAGCAACTAGACCAGTGGTTCTCAACCTGTGGATCGGGACCCCACTTGGGGTCGATCGACCATTTCATGGGGGTCGCCAAGCAAGGCTGTCCGCCATTTTTTTGTCCATTTTTTTTGTCCGCCATTTTTTTCCCCCTTTTCCGGTGGGTGCCTTACCTCCCTTGGGCTGGGCCAGCTGGTGGTCGGCCTGCTCCGTCTCTGCCGCTTGCCAGCTACGCCTCGGCCGGCGCAGGGGGCGGAACCGCGCATGCGCGGCGCTCCCGGGCAGGGAAAGTCCTCAACTTACGACCGGTTGGGTAGTCCTCGACTTACGACCGGTTTAGTCCTCAACTTACGACTGGTTTAGTCCTCAACTTACGACCGGTTTAGTCCTCGACTTACGACCGGTTGGGGTCATGGCATTAAAAAGGTTGAGAACCACTGAACTAGACAGAGAGACTGGATGCCAAGACGGGCATTTTCAGCTGTAGCTGTAATATAGTTGTAACATTATATGCTAAGTGTCAAACTTAGGAACGGAGCAGCTCAATCTGCTAGCCAAAGGACCTAAAGCTTGGCAGAGAGGTCATAGAATCCCTGAGGGGTCTGGGTCAGGGTCACCTCTCAGGGGGGTCTGGCTCCAGCTGAAAAGCTGTAAGGTAGTGACTCTGGGCCCAAAGGTGATGAACTCTATGTCAATGGGGATCCCTGGTTGAAGGTCAGGACCCCAGGGTCAATGGTCAGGACCTCCAAGACAAAGTCTGTGTCCCAGGGTCAAAAACCAGAAATCCTGGGTCAGTCAAGTTTCAGGCTTAGCATAGGAGTCCACATCAAGTCAAGGGACAGCGAGTGAACCATATGAATGGGTTAAGCACTTAGAGTTAGAGTTAAGGATAGCATTAGGAAAACAGCAATTTTTGTAACATCGGTTAGAAGATAAACTATCAACGGAAATCCCACCAAGCTCTTGGTGATCTAATGGCAGCAGAAATCTGGTTGTTTTTATTATTGTTGAGCAATTCTAGGTTACCGTAAGTCCTGCTTATTCCCTGGTAGCGGCCTTGTGCCAAATGATAGCAGAGTTTGGCTGCCACCCGTATTAAAAATAATAAATCCCATTTCTCCCCCAAAGTGAAAAGATTAGCCTCCTCATAACCATATCCTGTCTTTCCAGGTCTGAGACGAAGCTTGATGGAGAAAAGTGAATTTTTAGGAGGAAGGCAAAGTTGATCTCCAAGGAAAAGCACATATGGAAAGGTCCACCTTTTGTGGAAATGCTCCCCAGACGCTTCAAAGGATAGTTTGGGCAAGTCACTTCTTCGAAGACTTTTTGCACAGACCACATTCATTGGGAGTGTCCTTCTGCCTTCAGCATCTAACAGAATAGTTTTTGTTATTTCTTGTTTCTGTGAGTGGGTTGTGTTGTTCTGTATTTTTGAATTTTGTACGCCTTTCAGTCACATGTGTGAGATGGACGGCTACATAAATTAACCAAATGAACAAATAATGCACATACCTAATTGTAAAACCACCAGATTCTGACACTGGCATGCCAACTCCTTCAGCTCCTGGAGGAAGAAAATAGCAGAGTTTCAGCTTTCCTCTGGAAAGGAAGATGAAGCAGGAAAAATACATCATTTTTCCCTGCCTTAGATGCCATCTCTGCAAATTGAATCAAACAAACAAGCCTTAACACACCACATTCAGGCTAAACACAAAATCAGAACCCTGTAAGTATGGCTTAACTCAACTAGTTGGGCTCTCCACAGCTGCCTCAAAGCTTTTTAACTGAAACAAAAATCAGGAATCAACTTCTTTCCTGCTGAGGGGGACCCCAGCTCCTCAAAGTCAGTGAGTATATTTGGAATTCTCTATGAATATTAGAATCTAGTTTTAAAAAATAATCATCATGCTTCATATGACTGATATCATGGATATCACCTAAATATGAGTCAGCCGTGTGCTGCAGCTGCCAAAAAGGCCAACACAGTGCTGGGCTGCATTAACAGAGGGATAGAATCAAGATCACGTGAAGGGTTAATACCACTTTACAAGGCCTTGGTAAGGCCACACTTGGAATACTGCATCCAGTTTTGGTCACCACGATGTAAAAAAGATGTTGAGACTCTAGAAAGAGTACAGAGAAGAGCAACAAAGATGATTAGGGGACTGGAGGCTAAAACATATAAGGAACGGTTGCTGGAATTGGGTATGTCTAGTTTAATGAAGAGAAGGACAAGGGGGGACATGATAGCCATGTTCCAGTATCTCAGGGGCTGCCACAAAGAAGAGGGAGTCAAACTATTCTCCAAAGCGCCTGAAGGCAGGACAAGAAGCAACGGATGGAAACTAATCAAGGAGAGAAGCAACCTAGAACTAAGGAGAAACGTCCTGACAGTTAGAACAATTAACCAGTGGAACAACCTGCCTCCAGAAGCGGTGATTGCTCCAACACTGGAAGTTTTTAAGAAGAGACTGGACAGCCATTTGTCCGAAATGGTATAGGGTTTCCTGCCTGAGCAGGGGGTTGGACTAGATGACCTTCAAAGTCCCTTCCAACTTTACTATTATTATTATTATTGTTGTTGTTGTTGTTGTGCACCTGTAGCAGCTGAGGGAGAGGATCTGGCTACCTCAGAGCTTTCCCAGAAAGAGTCACACATAAAGAGACTACAAAGTCCCAATCTGGAAGGAGGATGAAAGAGTTTCAGGATAACCACACCCTAGAATCTCGTAGGATATATCTAGTAACTTAGAAAATTATAGCTGTAGTTTGGCAACATTCTCTCTAGTAGGCGTAACCAAATAGAGATTGGGCTCCATTGAACCTCACTGTCTTGTCTATGGCTTTGGGCTTGAGAACAATCAGAAACTACTCTTTTGGTAGGAAGCAGCCCAGCCACACACATTGCTTATTTAACAATGGTTTCACGTATCATTCAAAATATACGAGATTGTGTATTTTGTCTACTAGACATAATAGTTCAGTTATTATTCAATCCTGCGCATATACATCTCTATGGGAAGGGATGGGAAGGGAAGAGATCTATATAATATTAATATGGAATGAGCTCAATCCTTGATGGCTAGCTGGCTGACTGGATATGGACCAAAATGTTGTAGGGGGTTTAAGGTGCAACGTTGAGCTTTGCACCTTGATAATTTTATAATTTGATAATTATTGATAATTTCAGCATCTACCTTCTCACAGAATTTTAAAATTAAATAATCTTTTAAAAAAAAAAATAAGCAAAAGAGACTACCTGATAGATCCCCCGAATTATGCTGAGCACGGTATTATATTTGGTATCGTGTTAGATGCCCAGATCTTTGCTTCAATCTGGGCAATGGAATATGATACAAAAAAGTCAAATTAAAATAAGTCATAGCTTACTGTTGTAAGTAAATTGGGTTTCATTTCTCTACCACATTTGCTCTAAAAGCTAAACTGGTGTCTCTGGGGGTCCACTTCACCACTGCTACTTGAAGTGATGCTCACCTTGTTGTCTTCTCCCTCCAGGTCAAGGGTTGTAGCAAAGACCCATTTGGGAGGACAGGGCAGGTCCAGAAACCTCTTCACCAGACTCAGACCAATCCCCCGATCGGATCCGGTCACCAGAACACTGAAAACGGAGAAATCGACTGACTTTGCCATCTCTCCGGGATCTGCGGTGTCTGCTTCCAACCTTCTTGAGGGCTTCCTTCAAATGCCCTTTTTTCTCATCACAGGAAGCACAATTATGGGGATCACACCACGCCCATCTTAAGATCTTGTGATAGGTTCCAAAACAAAATTTCCTGTCTCAGACTAGTAGTGCCAGAGCCTAATCTGAAATTAGTTGTGGTTGAGACTTTAATTAACATTACTAACCTCAAGACACTTTAATTTGATCACTGGAACCTATAAAGAGAATCCCTAAATGCTGACATGGAACTTGACAGAAGAAGAAAAGCAATGTTGGTATCAAATAATAATTTTCAATACTACCATAGATAAGACCAAATGGGTAAGAATTTATTTGACAAAAAAGAATGAATTAATGACAACTATGTACAAACACAATGATAAGAGTAAATATTTCTAGATAGAAAAACCGGTCTTGGTTTTACAGTGATTTTTCTCTTTCTTTTGTTCCACGCATCATAAATTTCCTTCTGGAGTTGAAGACCCCATTAAGGACTATATTAATAATGTTTTGTGGGACACCCAGAAAATTACTGCAGAGTAATCCACATACACACACCAATGCACCCCTGTGTCCACATGTTCCATTCTTCCAAAAGTGTGCAATTTCTGCTTACCTATTTTCAGCATTATTCTGCTGTAGTTAATGTGTACTTGTTCAGTATACTCATGTTATTTAATAAAGTAAGCTGCTTTGATCAGTGACATCTGAAGAACCAACCATATGATTTAAAGAACACAACAGGCTAATTCAGCATGTTTCAATCCCTTAAAACTTCAGTGTCATGGTTCAGATAGATGAAACTCTTCAAAGAACTTCGAGGCATTGTTTACCTTAAAGAATCTTTATTTGAAAAGCATAGCATTGGCACTAACACAATTGAAGCCCCTCCCCTGAGCACATAGTATCAAAGTACAATTCTCTCTTCCAATTAACAGTCATAAAGCACATTCCCCAATTAGTTTGAAATGCAGGCTCTCCCTCCAGTTTTCCAGCCCGCCAATTCTTATCTTTTATTTCATTAACCTTGGTTCACACACTAGGTCCAGTATTGTTATGTCTAGCTGAACTCTCATGGACATTCCTCCCCCCAGCATCATCTAACTCTAAAAGTAAAGCAGAAGAAGAAAATGGTTGCATCTCTAACTGTTGTTAAAGCAAAAACATCCAATGTTAGCAGCATTGACATTCAGATCTTTGGGTCTATACCTGCAAGTCATCATCTTCTCAAGGGCAACTAGGTAGCTTCCACATTCGTGCATACCGTTCAGGTTGTTGTAAACCTTCTGAAAGAAAAAGAAAACAAGACCAGAATGTGCATGATATTCCATGGTTTTATTGGAAGTCCCATCACCTCTCAGTGTATTAAGTGCTGATGACATTGGGGTGAGACAGCTCGATCACCAGGGAAGTTGATGACCCACCAATCCACAAAGTTCCTGTTGTCCTCTTCAGAAAGCAAACCTGGAAATCAGCGTCAAGGATTCTGTGAATGTTTTGAAAAACGGGCTTGTTAAATTAAGGCCCCTGATCTGACTAGAAACATGTTTCACATTAGGACCATTTTGCAACCGAAGGAATGGCAGATCAATTCCGCCCATGGCCTTCGTTTTGTCTCCAAGAGAATGATGTTTGGGGATTTTGTTTCAGAACTTATTTTCTCCCAGAGTGTTCAGAGGGGAACAGAGGTAGCCAGAGGTGGACACGAGCAGATAGCCCCTTAACAGAGAAAGAACCAGTCCATGGATCATTTGTGCTCATGCAAGACAAATGTCTCATGGAAAAAAGCATACAATGAAGATAAAAAATGACAAGGCTATCATGATGCTCGGTGGTTTATTGAGGACTCCTCCCTTGACAATATATTGTAGCCATGGCAGTAGATGTTTGTTCACCAAGGAATTTGCCGGCCCAACCAATCCACAAAGGTCCCGCTGTCCTCTTCAGAAAGCATGGACAGTACCGTCATGATGCCTTGCGTGCTCTCTTCCACAGATATCTCCCCCTGTCGAAAAGAAAGATCTCATGAGCCAGAAAGGAATCACCCTTGCATAGCCTGAGACCCCTACCCAAGGTGACCAGATAAATGACTCAATAATATGAAAGGTTATCACTATTTGCTTAACGGTCATGCAACTTTTACGACTTTGCATTTGTCTATTGGATGGATTATTAAGACAATAAACAAAATGCTAAAGACACAAATAATTAAGGACACCACAACTGTCAGGGCCTTATTGTTACATCATCCTTATTTACAAGTGTGCATGTATGAATGAGGTTCCCCCCCCCTTGGGTTATAACACTTACATTCTGGGGATAGGTTTTCACCCGACCAGGATGAAAGGCTACGCACAGAATCCCATGGGCTGAATAGTCCAGTGACTGGCATTTGGTGATCATATTTAAAGCAGCCTGTTGGAGATAAACAGTGATGAGCAGAGAATGCATTCAATAGACAACAGAGAAACAATTATGATAAAGTCATACATTTCAAGGTCTTAGGTACTAGAGCCTGAGACAAATGGGAAGCATCCCGTTCTCTTTTATGACTTGAGCTCGTAAGAACTGTTAAGGAAGCATAAGCAAAATGTCAACGTGGCAACAGGCATTTCAAAGAAAAAAAAATCACGGAAGTCCAGTTGCTTTTTGGAAAAGCCACCTTTGGGTTAGCCACGATCTGGATGATGGAGATAAGCAAACAGTTTAAACACATGCATTTAAATTTAAACTTTTTAAAATGTAAACAAGGTAAACCAATTTAAATTGTTCAAATTTAAATATGGCCTCCTGCCTTGGCAGAGGGTTGGACTAGAAGACCTTCAAGGTCCCTTTCGTGCCGTGATTATGATTCTGTTTTGGGGAACAGTTTGTCAGCTTGGCCTTCTTTGTCTCCCCAACATTACAAATGCTGTATTCTTAGGGATAATGCTTGGTCTCTTTTCTCACAAATCTATTTTTAATTTTGTACAGTGAATGAAAATGATAATCATGTATGTAAAATAAAAGAATAATAAAAGAATAATAAAATAAAATAATAAAATAAATAAAACACACACAATTCAAGGTAGTTTCTTCTTAATTTCAGTTTTCATATTGGAGTTCGATAGGGGTCCAAATGAGATACCTTCCAAAAGGAGAATAAGGTCTGAATTTTGACAATGTTCTTGTGAAGAACCCCCAGAACTCTGCTCCAGTTCCAAACCTGGCCTGGATCAATATATCTATAGAAAAGCAAAGTTGAATGGGAACAAATCCTCCATCTTATTTTGAGTTCCCAAATGTTCTTACATTTAACTAATAGGTAACTAATCAATGCATGATTATGTTGCCAATTTGGATATGGACGAACGCAGTCAATCAACCCTGAAAAAAACCCATTCCTCTCAGGTTTCATGGTCTTTCAGCAGACAGGACATTTCACGTTCAGGCCACAAAACTCCCATTACCTTACTGCAGCGGTAGGCGACTATTTGCAATATGTTCCAACGTTCCATAAGTTCAATTGAGCCTGAGATGCTGGAGATATTGATAATGGCTGCTTTGCTGGAGCTCAGCCCTTGACATGGACTTCTCCAGGCTGCCATCTTCAGCAGGGGCAGACAAGCCTTTGAGAGAGGAAGGAAAAGAGAGAATGGGCTGCAGTTATGTCCAGGAAAAGGATCGGTGCAACGGTGAAGATCAAAAGCCAGATTCAGTTATCAGAAGGGTCTTCCGTTAGCTTCATCTGATCTCCTCGAAGATCTTATTTGCTGTCTTGCAGTCCCCGACCATTCCAACTCAATCCAATGAAAAAATCCAATAGAAATATCCATAACCAGTTTAAAACTTGAAAGCCCAAAGTCCATTCTTGTATCAAGCTCAACAAAGCCATTGTGAAAGCTCCACACCCTTGTTTCTCCACATTTTTATCCTACTCTGTTGAACCACGTTGTCTTGTTCAGTATTTTAGTATAATTAGTAAAGCAAGCTGCTTGTCTTGAAAATTATTTCTAAAAAGATAAATGAATAATAAACCAACCTGACTCATTTGCAGAGGCCCGATAGTATTGACGGAATACACCCTCATCATCTCCTTGGCGTTTTCCTTTTCCAGATCGTTGCCCACTAAAAGGCCAGCATTGTTGATAAGGAGGGTCAATCCGCTTTCTCCAACACACTTCTGCACTTCTTTCACAGCTGCCCGGATGCTGTCCAATTTAGTGACATCTGAGGAAAACAATATTATTCTAATATCAGCCAAGCGCTGCTTCAGAATCGTTAGAGAGGAGTTCTTGGAATCGTAGGAGGTCTTTGTGTCGATTCATATCAAAGAGCAACTAGACAGTGGAAAGACTTGAATGCCAACATGGACATTTTCAATAGCGCGCAGGAAGGCACTGCCTAAAAACAAAAACTTGAGGATCAGAGCAATCTGACTCAGTCATTCTGCTATAAACAGAATTCCAAATGCGGCTAAAAGAGAGCCATTTTTAGGGTTTTGATCATTGCGGAATCGCAGACAAGCTCTGATACAGATTTTTTTTTGTAGCATTATATGCAAATCATGTCTTTATAGTCAAGACCTATTGAATAATCCACAATTGTTCATAAGCCAAATCAAGACCTATAGAGATACGATTTATGTCTGAGATATATACATTTGCCTGTCCAAATAATTTAGAGCTACTCTATCAGATACGCAAAAAGATTCCATTCCTGTCATCTAGATTTTAGTAGCCGAGATCTCACAGCTGTAACATAATCTGCTAAATGTCAAGCCTCATAATGGAGCACCTCAATCTGCTAGCCAAATGACTGGAAGCTTGGAAGGCCGGACATGGAATCCCTGAGGGGTCTGGCTCCAGCTTGAAAGCTGTAAGGTTGTGACTCTGGACTGAAAGATGAAGACGCCTGTGGCAATGAAGATCAAAGATCAGGCCCCCGGGGGCAAGACTTCCAGGCCAACATCAGGATCCCTGGAGCAAGACTTCCTTGACACACCACATTCATTGGGGGGGGGGAGTGTCCTACTTTAGAAAGCCAGGAGACCCCATGGACTTACCTGCATTTTTTCTGCCTTGAGAATCTAACGGAATGATTTTTATTTCTTGTTTTTGTGAACTTGTTGTATTGTTTTGTATTTTTGAATTGGGCCTACCGTTGAGTCGTACATGAGGTGGAAGGCTGCATAAATGAACCCAATTAATGAATAATACACTCACCTAATTGCAACACTACCAGATTCAGCTCTTTGCATGCCAATTCCTTCAGCTCCTGGTGAAGAAAATATCATAGTATCGGGTTTGTCTCCAAAGTAAACTTGGAGTTGTTTGGGTGAGTTGTTCTGAAGTCCAAAGAGGACAATATGAAAAGGAAGATGACGCAGAAAAGAGACACCACTATTTCCCTCATTATGTGGTATCTCTGTGATACAAACAAACCTTAACAAACCACATCCAGGCTAAACGCAAAATCAGAATCCAGGAAGTAGGGCCTAACCCCAAACTAGCTAGGGCTCTCCACACACCCCGCTGCCGCTTCAAAGCTTTTTATTGAAAAATCTGGAATCAAATTATTTTCTGCTGAAAGTTTGTCAAACTTTCCTTCGCTGTGCTTGCTGTGGGCTACGATAGCTAATGAGCATACAAAGCTATCCTGTGTTTTCCACACAGCTCTTTCGCAACCTGTAAAACACGATTAATGGCTCAGAACAGGGGACCCCCCACCTCCTACAAGCTGGTGGGTGTATTTGGAATTTTAAATGAGTGTTATAATCTAGTCTTGAAAAATAGTTGTCAGGAGAAAACAAACCTAGAGCTAAGGAGAAATTTCCTGACAGTGAGAACAATTAATCAGTGGAACTGCCTTCATAAGTTGTGGTGCTCCATCATTGGAGGTTTTCAAGAAGAGACTGGACAGACATTTGGGGCAGAAAGGGTCAGAAAGAGATAGGCTTGAGAAGGAATAAAAGACTTCAAGTTTCCTTCCAACCCTATTCGTCTATATTCTGTGTTCTATGCTTCATGTGGCCGATGCGATGGAATGTGCACATGCGTCAGCTGAGGGGATGGATCTGGCTACCTCAGAGCTTTTTCAGAAAGACCCCCACATTAAGAGACTGCACAGTCCCAATCTGAAAGGAGGGCAGAAGAGTTTCAGGATAATCACACCCTGGATTCTCTCAGGATATATCTAGTAGCTAGGAAATTATAGCGTTAGTTTGGCACAATTCGGTCTAGTAGGTGTAAGCAAATAAAGGATTGGACACAATTGGTTCTCACTGTCTTGTCTCTCGGCTTGGGCTTGAAACCAATCAGAAACCATTCTTTTGGTAGGGTGCAGCCCAGCCCCACACATTGCTTGTTTAAAAATGGTTGTATGTATCAACCAAAATACACCAAATTCTGTATTTGACTACTAAAAATAACAGTTATTATTCAGCCCTATACATATCCACATCTATTGGAAGAGGAAGCAGAAGGGGAAGGGACCTATATAATACTGATACAGAATGAGTTCAGTTCTTGCTGGCTGAGACTGGATATGGGTAAAAATATTCCAGGAGGTTTAACAGGCAGCCTTGTGGTTGATGCTTTAATTGTGGCATTCTAGCTTCAAAAAGTCAGAATTTAAATCAGTCATAGTTTACTACTGTAAGTAAACTGGGTCTCATTTCTCTGCCACATTTTATCTAAAAGCCTAAACTGGTGTTCCTGGGGGTCCACCCCACCACTCTACCACTTTAAATGGTGCTCACCTTGTTGTCTTCTCCCTCCAGGTCAAGGGTTGTAGCAAAGACCCATTTGGGTGGACAAGGCAGCTCCAGAAACCTCTTCACCAGACCCAGACCGATCCCCCGATTGGATCCTGTCACCAGAACGCTGAAAACGGAGAAATCCACTGACTTCGCCATTTTCTCCAGGAGCTGCCGTGTCTGCTTTCAGCCTCTGAATGCCTTCCTTCAAATGCCTTTTTCCCATCATAGGCGTACAATTATGGGGATCGCACCACACCCGTTTTAAGATCTTCCGATAAACGTCAAAACCAAAATTTCAGGATTCAGACCAGTAGCGCAGGAACACAATCTGCAATTAGTTGTGGATGATATTTTAGTTAAAATTGCTAACAAAAAAACACTTTAAGTTCATCGCTGGAGCCTATGCAGCCATTGTACATGTGGTGACTTTAACAAACAGAAATCCCAAATTATGATGTGGAACTTGACAGCGGAAGAAAAGCAGTACTGTTATCAAATAACATTTTTTCAATACTATCATAGATAAAAGTCAAATATGTAAGAATGTATTTGACAAAAAAACAACAACGACTGAATGACCATTATTTATAAATGAAGTAAGAGCAAATATTTCTAGATAGAAAAACTAGTCTTGGTTCTATTGTGATTTTTCTATTACTAAGCAACTATCATTAACTTTTCTTCCGGAGGTGAAGATCCCATTAAGGACTATATTAATAGTGTTTTATAGCATGCCCAGAAAATTACTAGCAAGCAATCAACACACACAAACATCCTCCAAGCCCATATGTTCCTTTCTTTCAGAAGTACAAAATTTTTGCTCACCTTTTTTCAGCATTATTGTCCTGCTTCATTAGCGTGAACTTAATAGTTCAATACATTAATTTTATTTAATGAAGTAAGCTGGCTAAATGCTCTTGAGAAGATGATGAGTTGCTTGTACAGCCCACAAAATCTGAGGTTCCAAGTGACTGAAACATGCTGAATTAGCCTGTTGTGTTCTTTAAATCATGTGGTTATTCTTCAGGTGTGTGCATTCTATTGACGTAAACTGCACTTAATTTCCTTTATTTTATTTTTAAAATAATGGATGCAGTTGGGGAGATTGCTAGTGTCTAAGAAGCTGCTGATGTCTTGAAAAACTAGCCTAGAGGTTGCTGCTCTAGGTTATTTGTCCACCATTGGCTGATATTTTTCTGTCCAGTTTAAGGAATGAAGCTATGGAGGAGAAGCACCAGAACTTCAAGGTTTTTAATTTCTCAACAAATCTGGCTTTAAGGACTTAATTGACACATACTGAGACCCCAAATGTTGTGGTTCTCAGGGATTACAGTTTGCACCTGGATAGGAAAAAAAAGATGGCAAGGAATGAAACACCTTTACTGAACACCCGAAAGGTGACATTAGCACCCTCTTGAACTGACCATCTTTGTTTTCCAAAGCTTGTTTCTGAAGAAATAAAAGTAGATGGAGACACATATCACACTGATCACTCATGCAAAGCTCATAAAAAGGCAAAAAATGAACCAGGGTGTTATTTTACAACACCCCCTCAGTGAAGACAAATGTCACACAGACATGCAATGAAGAGGGGGAAACAAAGACAGGTTTTTCATGACAATTGTTGATTTATTGTAGATTCGTTAATTGGGAATATATTAGGTGTCCAAGGATTAGGAAGCCAATGGTTCACCAGGGTACCTGTCGACCCGACCAGTCCACAAAGGTCCCATTATCCTTCTCAGAAAGCATGGAAAGCACAGTCATGATGCCTTGTGTGCTCTCTTCCACGGTTAGATCTGCCTGTAACAAAAAAAGAAACTCGTCAGCACAGCCCAACTTCCTATAATGGCATGTGGGATCCCCCTTGGGAGACAGGAGGAAGAGCCACAGACCGGGCAATGGTCAGAGAAGAGGCAGCTGAACCTGCAGAAGTAGTGTCGACGTGACAAACATCTCAGAAAGGATCTTCCCTGGATTTTTGGACTGTAAAAGTGAGTGGGTAGAGATGTACCTTTAGTCTTGCAGGATTCTGTTAATATAACCTTATAATAAAACAGAGCTAGCCCTGCTAGATGTGGTTTTTGTCTGGATTACCTTAATCTTGCAAGTCTGAAGGGATCTCTCTCCCCTCTTGTCTTTATAGGTGACTATACAAATGGTGGTGACTATAGAAAGATAACCAAGGGTAAGTACAGCCACTGGGTTAACCAGGGGGCTGGGCAGCATCTATCTCAACATCTTTGACAAAAGCCTATCTCATCTCTTCAAGATTTTATTTGGAGGGGGGGGGAATCTGCATTTAGGTACTTGTGATATTTCCAAAGCTCTACTGTATGATTTTGGCCATAGGGTAAGATTTGCCTATTCAAGTTTTCTGAATATAGGAACATTCTTTAAGTAGCTCAAACTGGCAGAGATTCTACGAAAGGAAGTTGGGAAGAGATTAGATCAATTTCTTTGGGAGAAAAATGGGAAGGAACATTTGTTTAGAATCTATTCAGTTTGCATTGTTAAGGGTGCCAGACCTCCATCATCTTTACATGGAACACAAATTGCTCATTCAGTCTGTACGAGGATCAGTATTTGCCTAACAGTCAAGAAGCATTTGCTTCAGTATATTGTCCTAATTCATATGACAGTAAACAAAATGCTAAAAACACAATTAATCAGAACACCCAAACTATCAGGGGCTCATCATTAGGTCATTGATGCATGTCTGAATAGGTTTTCCTTTTCCCAGGTTAAAGTACTTACTTCTTTGTAAGTCGTCTTCACCCAGCCAGGATGGATGCAGACAGAGAGAATCCCATGGCGTGGATACTCAAGTGACTGGCATCTGGTGAGCATGTTTAAAGCAGTCTGTTGGAGACAAACAACAAAGTTGAGCAGAGAATGCACTGAAGAGATGATAGAAGGAGAAAATATGGTCAACTAATACACGATATTAGGTGTATCAGTCAGGAAATGGAAGAAGTAGGAAGCCCTTCAGAATTTCTCTTAAGCATCTCGCCGTGACTCCAAAGGTATTGCAAATTGCAAAGGGACAAGAATGAAATTTCAGAATTGCAACAGTTTTATTTAAATCTATTTTTTTTCTAAAAGAATTTGGGTAAGACACTAACAAAATACTCAGCTCTCTACAAAGGACGTGGATGGATGGATNAAAATGAGAATATACCATCAGAGGAAGAAGTGATAAGAAAAATCCTGGACTGTGCTGAGATGGACAAATTAACAAAAGAGATAAAAGAAAAGGAAGACACAGAGTACTATCTAATATGGAACAAGTGGTATGACTGGTTGGAGACTAGAAATAATAGAGGAGAATAAAGGTGGAAAGGTCAAAAGTGGAAAATGTGTGTGTAATAAAAACAACGGGACAACAAGGACAAATATTCTAAAGAAGAATAAGGGGGGGGGGGAATGTAAATAATAGAAGATTACCGTTACGAAATTGCTGTTTAAAAAAAAGGGAGGAGTATACACTGTGTGTGTATGTGTGTTATGTTTTGTTTTGTTGGTTTAAAAAATAAATTATTAAATAAATAATAAAGGACTCTTCCTTCTGGTCATTACGTTTTGTCTGTGTGCATGAACTTTCATAAAGGCATCACATTACTGCACATTACCTTACTGCAACGATAGCCGATTCCTTTCCACTTATACCAAAGTAGCATCACTTCCATTGATCCTCCAGCGCTGGAGGTATTGATAATGGCCGCCTTGCTGCAGCTCAGCCCTTCCTGTGGACTTCTCTGGGCTGCCTTCTTCAGCAGGGGCAGAAAGGTCTTTCACGAAAGGAAGGAAAAGAAAGAATGGGCTGCAGTTAGATCTATGGAAAGGGATTGCGAGATGGCAGCATCAAAAGCCAGCATCATTTTTCAGAAGGTCTTACATTAGCTCCAAATGATCTTCAGGGGACCGTGACCCCATCCTAGCTCAGTAATGGTGAACCTATGGCACAGGACACGCCATGACATTTGGGGGGACACACCAGCATTCACCAACATTCACCAACAACTATTCTTGAAAGCACAGCCCATTCTCATTTGATTTTTGGAGGCTAAAAAGGCCACACGAGAATGGAGCGTACTCTAATGTGTGGACTACAGACCTTCTGAAGGTCGTACAAGACAGCAGTGTTTCCATATGGCCTTCGGACCCTCCCCCAAAAAACCATGTGAGAATGGAGCGTGCTTTTGTGTGGTTTCTGGAGGATGCAGAGTCCATCGAAGAACATTCTGCAAAACCAGTTCAAGAAGCACCTTGCACAAGCCGCAGGGACCTGTCAATAGAACGAGAAGGTGATCTGATGGTAAGTGGTAGATTCTGGAGATCACACACAATTCTAGGCATTTCCTTGCAGTTTCCTATGGATTAAAATGAATCCCTCACAACCTTTGAAGACATGACTCTATCTCCACTTNTTCAGAGCTGCCTGGATGCTCTCAAATTTGGTGACATCTGTGGAACAATTAACATTACTTGAAATGCAGCCAACATGCCATTTCACAATTACAAGGGACTTTCCTTCAGACTTCAGAAGATTTGTGTATCCATCCTTGCAACAGCCATCTTGGCAGCTACCAGCCCCCAATAGTTGAGGCATGGATCTGTCAGCAGCAAACCCAGAGTGATATTGTCTAAATATAAGAACTTTAAGATCACATACCCAATCTCTCTTAAAAAAGTGGGCTCCAAACAGAGCTGAAACAAAATCAGTAAGCTGGTCTTGATTAGTGAGATCAAAGATCAACTGTGACACAGAGTATATTTGCGCATCATACTCAAGTCATAACTTTATACTCAAAACCAATTGAATTATCTCACAATTTACTTTATCTATCCAATGCCCTAGACCAAAGTATCATATTGCAGTAGAGATTGTGAGATCTCTGAACCCATCCTGATATAAAGTTTGCTTGCACAAATGTTTGCAGCTATCCTATCCGGGCTGCAAAAAGACTTCATTAGTTTTCTCTCTTTTGTTCCTGACATGTCATTCTCATTGGGTTTTTTGAAGCCCAGAGCTTATAGCTCTAACTCATTCTGCTAACTGACAAACTACACAACTGGTGTCATTCAACATACCGGCCAAACCCCTAAAAAAAAAACAACGACAGTAACTAAACCCTAAAAACACTGCAGTCATTAGTTGGGTTCACCATCCAACTAGTGATTCTGCAAGTCATGTTAGTTCCAAGAATGGCTTCTAGCTTGACACTTTACACATTTGTGTAGTGCAAAATGTATCCTATTTGCACAGGTTCCTTGAAACTTACCTAACTGCAACACCACGAGATTTGGATGTTTGCAAGCCAACTCTTTTACCTCCTAGAGGAAAATAAAGATCATGGTGTTTTTTTGTAAGGTAATCCTCACAATTACGTCCAAGAAGCAGAGAATAATTTGAGCTGGATGTCAAAGAGGACAATGTCAAAAGGAAGAGCAAACAGGAAAAGTATGCAATTTCTTTTTCACTAGATGGCAGCCATACAATGTTAGTAGCTGAACAAAACCAAACCTTAAGAAATAAAACTTGTAATTATATATCAGGAGCAAGTAACAAGCTGAGCAAGATTCTAAAAAGAATAATATCAAAAAAGAGGACCAACCAGGAAAAGTATGCAGTGTCTTTTTCATTAAATGGCAGCTGTGCAATATGACAGCTCCAATAAAACAAATGGTAACAAACCACTTTGAAGTTTAACATAATGTGTGAATCCATTCAGTACAGATAGAGTCCAGAACCGACAGTCCACATCCCACTGCTACCTCTGATTTTCTTAATTGGAACAGTTACCAAATCTGGTGCTGCTGAGGGCAATCTGCCCAGCTTGTTCACCTCTGTCATTCCAACCATCACTACAGGATAAGATAGTTAATTGTGATGTAATTGTGTGATTTTCAAGGCCACATCTTCTTCCGTCTTTCATCTGGAAGCTTAGTTAGTGTAGATGGTGCTCTCAATTCTTTTCTCCCCAACAACAACCTTGGGGAGCAAGTAGGTGGGGGGGATACTCAAAAGGCCCCCAATCATCTGTGAGCATCATGGCCAACTGAGGACTTGAACCAAGGTCATTTCAATCTCCATTCAACACAATAACTATTGTACCCCATTGTCCTGCTAGGTTAACTGATTCTTACCTTACTTTTCTCCGCCTCCATATCCCGAGTTGTAGCAAAGACCCATTTGGGAGGACAGGGCAGTTCCAGAAACCTCTTCACCAGACCCAGACCGATCCCCCGATTGGATCCTGTCACCAGAACGCTGAAAACGGAGAAATCCACTGACTTCGCCATTTTCTCCAGGAGCTGCCGTGTCTGTTTTCAGCCTCTGAAAGACTTCCTTCAAATGCCTTTTTCCCATCATAGAAGCACAATTATGGGGATGACACCACACCCATTTTAAGATCTTCTGATAAACGTCAAAACTAAAATTTCAGGATTCAGACTAGTAGTGCCGGAACACAATCTGCAGGTAGTTGTGGATGATATTTTAGTTAAAATTGCTAACAAAAAGGCATTTTAAGCCCTATTGTCCTCTTCACAAAACTTGGACAACACAGTCATGATGCCTTGGGTGCTCTCTTCCATGCTGATTTCTGTATGTCACAAAATAGCATCTCATAAGATTTAAAGAATCGGTCCTGCCAGCACAGAATCCTCACCTAAACAGATCAGCAGCTGTTTGACCTCACTATGAATTCTCAAGCCTCATATTAGAGTTGATTCCAAAGCTTCAGTTGATGCAGACCCTGGAGAGTTAGATGACCCCAGCAAAATCCTTGTTGACACTGGAGCCTCCAGACTCATGCTGCTGAGATATGTCTTTGGAACACCCATATATGGATGCTCAATGATGTGTCCATGTTTCTGGGTGCATGTGTGTTAGGAAGAGGGAGAAGAAAGCCAGTTTTAAAGAGGACACTACCATTTTTCAATTCTTCTTGGATTAAAAGGTAATAAAAGCCAGGAAATTTATCCTCAATCTTCAGGGACTTTATTGGATCACATTCCTTGTGGGCAATTTTTTAAAGTGTGGTCTCAAAGGTGACATCTGTCCTGTACCAGCTATGTTAGCAACTAGGCAGTTTACTTCTGAAGCTAATAGGAAATCATTATTAAATAATGAATTAATTTTAGAGCTTTAACTAAGAGGAAGCACAGATGCCTTCCATGTGTCTGCTGGTAGAGAGATCTACCAGGGCGACCAGGATCAAAAGGAACCTTTTCATGGATTGACCCCATGTCAATAAAATGCCCTAACAAATAGATGACTAACATTATAATTTGTTGTGTCTTATAGACAGGTTAGTTTTGCGTTTGAATTTTTTCTGATGCAAGATAAAATGAGAAAGAAAGAGAAACTAATCCAACACACACACGGCATGGTCCAAATTTCTGATGACCCATTTTCAGCCTTATTGTTCTTCTGTATTTACTTAGTCTGAACTTAATTTTCAGTATTTTAATTTCATGTAAGAAAGTAAACTGCTTTGATTAGTGACATCTGAAAAACCATCACATTGTTAAGACAACATGCTGTTTCAGCTTGTTTCAGTCTCTTGGAGCATCAGATCTTTGGGTCAATCAACACAATTGGTGTCATTCAACATACCAGCCAAACCCCTAAAAAAAAAACGACAGTAACTAAACCCTAAAAACACTGCAGTCATTAGGGCTAAAGGTGGGAAGAACCTACATATATACCTGTATGACAGTTTAATGGTCAGGTCATAGAACATGTAATCAACCTGCCCGTTCCCCCATACAAGCCGGCTAAGATATACTACCTAAGAAGATATTCGCTTCCACCCACAGAATCAACATACCTTACATCACTTTTTTGTAATATTGAAGAGGCAAGAGAGAAAATGAGGTTGTTTATAACTGTTGAAAATTGCTTATTTTTTTATTCTTGTTTCTTTAGTGATCTTTATGTTCTCTTTTATTTGCTTTTCTTTCTCTACTTTTGCATATACAGTATATATATGTAGGTCTTGGCATATTTGGGTCTTTTCCCATGTAAGATTGAGAGTATCTTGGCGACATTTCGACGAGGTCCCACTCGTCATCTGGGGTCTTCGGCTTCGTGCTTGTGCAAGCAAAGTGTGATCGGAGCTGCCGTCTCTCTATAAATAGATTACACTTTGCTCGCACAAGCAAGAAGCCGAAGACCCCAGTCTGAAGATGACGAGTGGGACCTCGTCAAAACGTCGCCAAGATACTCTCAATCTTACACGGGAAAAGACCTGAATATGCCAAGACCTGCATACCTGTACCCATATATAAATATATATATATATAGGAGTTGTTCGTCCATCGATTTCGATGAAGACCTTGACATCTTATGGATTATGGGCCATCAACGGTGTGTCCGTAGATGGCTGATAAGACCGATGTTAGCATGGAATGTTCTGCCACATACTGAACAGAGAAATGTGGACACTATTACTTCAGCATTTGCACACATACACACATACATACATACAAAGGATAGAATTATATATATATATAATTGTTATATATATATATATATAAAACAATAAAGCTACTGAACTCCGGGATACAAAAGAACCTTTTAATCACTGAGCTTTCATCAACCTCCTGTTGACATCATCAAAGTAAGGGCTAAAGGTGGGAAGAATATATATATATATATATATATATATTTATACCTGTGTGACAGTTTAATGGTCAGGTCATAGAACGTGTAATCAACCTGCCCATTCCCCTGCATTCAGCTGCACTAGTTCCCGCTCAGCCGTACAAGCCGGATTCCGTTTAGATCTTGACAAGCCGGCTTGTACGGCTGAGCTGGAACTAGTGCAGCTGAATGCAGGGGAACGGGCAGGTTGATTACACGTTCTATGACCTGACCATTAAACTGTCACACAGTTCAGTAGCTTTATTGTTTTTAAAATGTTTACACCTGGGATTCAAGTATTTAAAATGATTAAAGATAAATATTTGATAAGTATTTGAAACTAATAGATCATGGTATAGGCTTGACACATGAGGCTTATTTCCGCATCCTCTCACATTGCATATGAGACATGAAGAATATTGGTTATTTTTTAAAAAAAAAATAATAAAAGCTTCTGAAAGAAAGAGAAAACAAAATCAAGATTTTCATGACATTCAGTGATTTATTTATTTATTGCTTCTCATTTTGTTATGAGTCAACAACCTTAAGGCGAGACTGATGGATCACCAGGGAAGTCGGTGACCCAAATAATCCAGAAAGGTCCCGTTGTCCTCTTCACAGAGCTTGGACAGCACCGTCATGATGCCTTCTGTGCTCTCTTCCACGCTGATTTCCGGCTGCCACAAAAAAGGACCTTATAAGGTTTAGAGAATCAGTCCTGGCCAACCCAGAACTCTCACCTAAGCAGATCAGCAGAAGGCAGTTGGCCCTTTGACCATAAATATTCAACTCTAATATAGAGACGGATTTGTATTTAAACTGGCCAATCTCATTTTGGCTTATAAATGTACAGTATACAAGCACATCCCCTGTGATGGGTGATGATACAAAGCTTCATGTAAATCCCTAAGTTTGGGTTAATTAAGTTAATCATGGATGAGCAGGCCTTGGAAGTGCCGGTACTTAGTCAATAAATTTAATATTTGCAAAGTGGAACTCTTATTATTTGCTTTAGTATGGGAATCCTCCCCTGTTATGATTTCCAAAACAAAGGGTCAACCCTGCTTTGAATCTCAGGTATGACATGGACTGAGTCCTTGTCATTTTGTATATACGCACATGCTTTCCTGCAGAAAGACTGCAGAATCACCAGTAGAAGAGATTCAAACATGAGAAGGTAAGATTTAGTAGATTTCTTTTTAAGAGGAACTGGATTTTAACTTTTATAGGGGAAGGTTGTTCAAAATAATAATAATAATAATAATAATAATAATAATAATAATAATAATAATAATAATGATGATGATGATGATGATGATGATGATGATGATGATGATGATGATGATGATGATGATGATGATGATGATGATGATGATGATAATAATAATAATAATAATAATAATAAAGTTGGAAGGGACCTTGGAGGTCACCTAGTCCAATCCCCTGCTCAGGCAGGAAACCCTATACCATTCAGACAAATGGCTGTCCAGTCTCTTCTTAAAAACTTCCAATGTTGGAGCATTCACCACTTCTGGAGGCAGGTTGTTCCACTGGTTAATTGTTCTCACTGTCAGGAAGTTTCTCCTTAATTCTAGGTTGCTTCTGTCCTTGATCAGTTTCCATCCATTGGTTCTTGTCCTGCCTTCAGGGGCTTTGGAGAATAGCTTGACTCCCTCTTCTTTGGGGCAGCCCCTGAGATATTGGAACACTGCTATCATGTCCCCCCTCGTCCTTCTCTTCATTAAGCTAGACATACCCAATTCCAGCAACCGTTCCTTATATGTTTTAGCCTCCAGTTCCCTAATCATCTTTGTTGCTCTTTTTATTCTGTTAAAGGTTCTGTTCCTTCACTGTCTTTACACCTAATTCGATGTTTTGATTCAAACTGCAGCGTAACTTTAACAGAAGTACTTGAGGTATCTATTTTTACACTGGCACATTGTCACACAAAGCACTAAAAACCGAAATAATAAGAATATTTTCAGGGACTCATCATTAAATCATTCAAATGTGAGGGGTCCTTGGTGCTCTCTGAGCTGCTTGGTTTTTTTCTTGCAGACATTTCATTACCCAAACTAGGTAACATCATCATTGTACCGGTGTTAGCTAGTTTGGGTAATGAAATGTCTGCAAGAAAACAACCGAGCAGCTCAGAGAGCATCAAGGACCCTCATTTCAACCTTGAACTACAAATATTCTCCTTTATCATTCATATATCTTTGAAAATCTGCATCTATGTTGATTCATAGATAGCTGAATACATATGAATGTGTTATATCTTTTTCTCATGTCATAAGGCAGTGATGGCAAACCTTTTAGAGACTGAGTGCCCAAACTGCAGCCCAAAACCCACTTATGCATCATCGGGTGCCCGGTGGGTATGGCCCATTGCCTGGGTGTGGCCCATTGGGTGGGCGTGGCTGCAGTGGTAACAGCAGACTGGGTGGGACTAAAAAGTTCAATCAATCAATTCCAACTTTGCAAGATCTTTTTTTTTCCCATGAGAAGTTGAAATTGATTGTTTGATTGAATCTTTTTTTTTTTGCACACGGCGGCGGAGGCCTAAAGTGAAAAGATTTTATAAAACCCAGCTGAAGGCCTAGGACTGGGGCGACGGTGCGCGTGCCCACAGAGAAGGCTCTGAATGCCGCCTCTGGCACCCGTGCCATAGGTTCACCACCACTGTCATAAGGGATCCTTGGTGCTCTCTGAGCTTGGTTATGTTCTTGTAGAGGTTGCATTATTCAAACTCGGTAATATCGTCAATGTTAGTCATCAGTGCTAGGGAACATCATCACTAGTTCTAGTTTGGGTAATGACATGTCTGCACAAAAACAACCAAGCACAGATCCCTAATGTCCACCCTGAGCTTCAAATATTGTCCTTTATTGGTTTCCCAGGTCAAAAAACTTACAATTGGGTTGCGAGCAGTTTTGACTATTCCAGGATGGATGGCGACAGTCATAATGCCGTCAGCCGGATACTCAAGAGACTGGCACTTGGTAAGCATATTTAGAGCTACCTACAAGAGGCACGGAAAAAAAAGAACCATGAGGGAAAAATGCACTGAAAGAAAAAAGGAATGATAAAGTGGAGATAAACATTATATAAAGGATGTTATAGATTAAATGTTACATGGGGCTGGAAAGGCCCATGAGGCACACCAGAATTGAACTAAAAAATTATTTGTAGATACAAAAGCAAAGAAATGTGTATTTTAATTATTTTGCATCTCATGCAAGTGAAAATGTGTGTCCAGGTCTGCTTAATAATCTGTTTAATTATGGGTAAAAAGAACAAAAAAAATGGAAATAAATGTATATTAGTTTAAGAGGGATATGTATTTTAAGTAGTATATTATTCTTATTCTTTTTTCTCTTTCTCTCTCTTTTTTTGTCTTTCTTTTTACTTTTTAAGATACGAGAAATGTAAAAGTGTTGGGATGGCCTGTACGAGGAAAAGAGATTTAAATACTTAAATGTAATTAACCTTGAGAAAATCTTAACCAGTAAGAATGATTTGAACATTGTAGGGAAAACAAATTTAAATAAGAATTGTAAACAGGATTTATGATGAGGCAACCAAGATGACCAGATAGAAAAGAAACATGATATTGATGGGATTATTATTTGTAGAAATTTTAGAAAAATCTTTATATTTAATTGTTACCTATCAAATAATAAGAATTGTATCAAATCAAGGTTGGCAAAGAGAATATTATTGGAAGAAGAGAAAATCAAGCAAAGATATTATGTGGACTTTGCAATATAGAAATTGATTGTTAGTGATTGCCTTGCAAATATAAGCCCAGACAACACGCTGTTTACCAAGTATTAAGGTATTTATGCTAAAAAAATCAATAAAATATATATTTTAAAAAAATCTGTCTTGCCTGTAAAAACAATTTAGTGGTACGTCGGTACTTATCATTAATTAGTACGGGAGGTATGATGAGTACCAAAACTGATGAGTACGAAAGATTTTTTCCCCATAAGGAATAATGTAGTGAGTCACAAAGCAGCCAACACTGACAAGTTCCAGCTTGTGCGTTGAGTACCAAACAAACGATGAGCACTGGGACAAAATGTTCACATCAAAATACGAGTACCAAATTGGATGAGTTTCAAAGCAGTTGAGAACCAAGCTACCAATGCAGCTGCTTTTTGCAAATAAGAAGTATTTGTACCACCCCGACGCAAACATTCCCACTGGTATTGTTTTGTTTTTGTTGGTTCCTGATGAGTGGTTGACTTTTACACAATAAATGAAAATGGTAACATTTCGGTAGTACAAAAATGTACAAAAACAACCTGTTCAAGTTACCTTTTTCTTTAACCATTCTCAAAAATAAATGAAATCTCTTTTTTTTCCCCAAAGAATCCTTTCCCACTGAATTTGGACAAAGTTCTTGTGAGGAAGAGCCCAAAAGTGGAAATGAGCATTTTCATACAATTTTGTCTGCATCGAAATTGGGAAAACGGCTGGTGGAAGGGCACAGATGACAGCAGGAAAACATCACTGCTGAACCAGGGCAGACAGTGCGGCATCTCAGCAATTGATTAATATGCCTACTTAGGGACACACAAGCATCAGAAAATGCATTCATGCATGAAAAAAGGAGGTCCCAATATCTGCAGGCAGATCCACCTAGAAAACTCACTGGGTACCTTAGCACAGCGGTATCCAATGACTTGATATTGGTCCCAATAAGCCATAAGTTCAATTGAGCTTGCAATGTTGGACATGTTGATAACAGCCGCCTTGCTGCTACTCAGCCCTTGACATGGGCTTCTCCGGGCTGCCATCTTCAGCAGGGGTAGGAAGGCCTTGTAGAGAGAAGAAAAGAGAGAAGGAGATGCAGTCATGTCTAGAGAAAGGAACTGTGCAATGGTAGGGAAGGGTCTTCTGGCACCTGCTGCAAGGGGATCTTCATAGAGTCATCCAGACCTGACCACACCCAGGAAAAGTGCTGTGTTCCAACACTCCCTAACAAAACCCCACACTCCAAATGTTTCCACCTGCTCCCAAATCACTGTACAATGTCTACTTTGTTGTTTTGAGCATTACAGTATTACCGTACTTCCAATTAAAGCATTGAAATGTGTTTTGTTCATAAAACAAACCTGACTCATCAGCAGTGGGCCGATGGTATTGACAGAATAAACTCTCATCATATCTTTGGCATTTTCTGTTTGCAGATCGTTGAAGGCCCAAATGCCAGCGTTGTTGTACAGGATGGTCAGCCCACCTTCTCCAACACACTTCTGCACTTCTTTCAGAGCGGCCTGGATGCTTTCAAGTTTAGTGACATCTAAGGAAAAACAATGGTGTTGAAACATCAGCAACATGAAGTTCCAGAATTGCAAGGTAAGAGCTTCTTGAAACCACAGGTCCCTGTGTTTCTTCATGCAACTAACCACCTTCAAAGCTCAAAGCAAGAGCATTTGTGATCATACAAGTTGACCTAGTCTCTCTGCTCTGCACTGACTCCCACATAGGGCTAAAATCAGGTGGTTTTTACACATTATACCCAAGTCATGGCTGGGTAACCAAAACGTATTGCATAAACGCACAACTGACTCCGTTTTCTACAACACTGAAAACTAGTCAATTGACCAACTGAGTCAATTGCATTGAGACGGGCAGCTATAGAAATTGAATAAAATAATTAAAATACAAAGATACACATGAGGTCTTCCTGATAACTCTGCGAACTAATATAAAGTTTGCCTGCTAAAATAATCTAGGGCAATCTGTCAGGCTATAAAGAGATTCCATCAGTTTATTGACTCTTGGAATAGTTTGGAGTTCAGTTCTGGGAGTTAAATCCACATAACTTAAAGCTGATAATTTTGAAAAACATCGCTATTTACAGTCTCCCTCCCTTCTCAAAGCGGAAAGATGCAGAAGTTACCTTATGGAGCCCATGCAGGGAGCTTTATCTGACAGCCCACCTCCTGGACGGGGGGAGCAGTTTGTCTAGCCCAACCCAAAGAAACCACAGTGAACCAAGCCACAACCATCACTAACAACTGAGTTTATTAACCATATGATCGTATCAACAGTATAGGTTTGATTCTTTCAACACCAAAGCTGCAGAGTTTTCTTCTAATGGAACACCTGGAACCACAAATACATCCCGATTCCCAAGATCCCTCATTGTTCAAAACGTTCTCTGGAGAAAGCTGTTCTAACATGCGGAGACATGTAAGTTAAATTCTTTTCTCTCTGGGAAACTGACTTTCATGAACCCAACCAATGACGTTACAGCTTTGGTTAGCTGTGAGAATTACTTTGAATTTTGTTGCTCTAGATATTCCTGTTGTACCAAATTTGCCCCACTTTCACATGGGTCTTGAAACTCACCTAATTGCAAGACCACTAGATTCGGATATTTGCAAGCCATCTCTCTTAGCTCCTGGAGGGAAAAAAAAGATCATAGATTTTTCTGTGGGTTAAAATTCAGAGATAATGATATGAGCTAGATGCCAAAAAGGACAGGACAATCTCAAAAGCAGTTATGATATGCCATTTCTGCTGCATTAGATTTCAGCTGGGCAATATTCCTGTCTGAATGAAACAAACTTTATGGAGCCATATTAAAGCTTAACACATCACGACATTCTAGACCAATATATTGCTTCCCCAAAATACTTTCCACACTCTGCTGCAGATTCAAACATTTTTTTTTACAAAATTTTATTTATAATACAATTAAAAAACATTGGATATAACGTGACATTCCAGTATATACATTCTTATTAAATTATTCCACATTTTACAATCGATTCTTCATCTCTAGATATACATCTAAGTTTTATATACAGTACTTATTCTAAAATAACGTATATTTCTATCTTAACACTAGTCTTTAATCCCAACCGTCCTCCTCGAATCCCTCCAGCGGTTAATACGTAATAACTAAAGTCAATAGAATTTAAGGAAAAGGAAAAAAGGAAACTAGAATGAACTCAATTCATTAACTAGAATGAACTCAATTTTCATTTTACTTAGCATTGCTTGCTGTAAAAGGAAAGAATATGATTGGTGTGTATCAGAATATTTCAGCCTCAGTTCAATATTTTAACCACTATTTACCACCTCATCCTCTGTTAACTGATTCTTACCTTGGTTTCTTCTCCCTCCAGGTCAAGGGTTGTAGCAAAGACCCATTCGGGTGGAGAGGGCAACTCCAGAAATCTTTTCACCAGACCCAGACCGATCCCCCGATCGGATCCCGTCACCAGAACGCTGAAAACGGAGAAGTCATTTGCCTTTGCCATCTCTTCAGGACCTGCAGCTTCTGCTTCCAACCTGCTCAAACGTTGGTTTCAAATGCCTCTTCTCACAATCGGAAATAATATTGTAATGAACGGACAACACCCACCTTTAGATCTTCTGAGAAACTTCATTTATTATTATTATTTTTTGCTGCCAACTCCCAGTGAGTCTGGCTTTTACATCACAACTATTTTAGTTATTAGAGCAAGCAGCAATCAGGATGATTTATGTGCGTCCATAGCTGCAATATACTTTATAGCAGTGGTTCTCAACCTTTTTAATGCCGCGATCCCCAACCGGTCGTAAGTCGAGGACTAAACCGGTCGTAAGTCAAGGACTAAACCGGTCGTAAGTCGAGGACTACCCAACCGGTCGTAAGTCGAGGACTTTCCCTGCCCGGGAGCGCCGTGCATGCGTGGTTCCGCCCCCTGCGCCGGCCGAGGCGTAGCTGGCAAGCGGCAGAGACGGAGCAGGCCGACCACCAGCTGGCCCAGCCCAAGGGAGGTAAGGCACCCACCGGAAACGGGGGAAAAAATGGTGGACAGCCTTGCTTGGCGACCCCCGTGAAATGGTCGATCGACCCCAAATGGGGTCGCGACCCATAGGTTGAGAACCACTGCTTTATAGGATACTCCTGTTTCTGAATTCATCACTGGAAAAAGGGTAGAATGGCATGCCTCGCCTTAAATGTCATTCTTCACGTCACAGTCGGTTTATGTCCAGTGGTTGGGGCAGATCCCCTTTCATGGCTTTCCCCTCTTCTATGGGAAAGTGCCGCCAAGGAGCTGGCTTGCCTTCGTACCTGACCCTTGTGAAATATTTGTCACACTCTCAACGTACAAATCTCCTACCTTATTTTGTACAGTCTGAGAAGTTAGGAATGTTCCTTCTTTAGTTTCTTTCTCTGCCTATTAGGGCTTTGTCCTCTCTTATTGGATCTTTCCCAAGGCAGCCGACCTTATGATACGGACAATGATGGAGAAAGACTGGACTACCCACTAGGGAGGAATAGATTGTGAAAATGGCAGAACTTGAAGAAATGGCACCGCTGAACTATTCGGACAGGGACAAAACGATAACTACCTTTATAAAAAGAACTGGAAACTTTGTGAACTTTTTGCTGGAAATGGGGGGAAAAAAAACGTGAGATGAGGAGTCCTTGATATGAAAACTGAAAAAAGGATTTAAAAGGGGCAGGAGGGATTTTGTAATAGAGAAGAGGCAAAACAGATAACGTATTTGTTCCAATATCTCAGGGGCTGCTCCAAAGAAGAGGGAGTCAAGCTATTCTCCAAAGCCCCTGAAGGCAGGACAAGAAGCAACAGATGGAAACTCATCAAGGAGAGAAGCAACCTAGCACTAAGGAAAAATTTCTTGACAGTAGGAACAATTAACCAGTGGAACCACCGGCCTCTGGAAGTTTTTAAGAAGAGACTGGACAGCCATTTGTCCGAAATGGTATAGGGTTTCCTGCCTGAGCAGGGGGTCGGACTCGATGACCTCCAAGGTCCCTTCCAACTTTATTATTATTATTATTATTATTATTATTATTATTATTATTATTATTATTATTATTATTATAGAAGTCAGCTGCCTTTGCCATCTGTTCAGGACCTGCAGCTTCTTTTTCCAACCTGCTCAAATATTTGTTTCATATGCCTCTTCTCGTTGTGGGAGGAAACATTATAAGGAACAGGCAACACCCATCTTCTGAGAAAGTTTTATTTATTCATTATTAAATTTGTTTGCTGCCAACTCCCAGCGAGTCTGACTGGCTCACCACATTTAACTTAGTTATTACAGAAAACAGCCCTGCTTACTATTTACCATTTCAGGTACAGATATATGTGTGGATTCACCAGGATTTTGATAAGGACAATGATGGAGAAATATTGGAACAGCCTCAATGGAGGAGTAGATTATGAAACTGGCAGAACTGGCACCACTGATCTATTTGGACAGTGACAAAGCAATAAATACTTTTATAAAAGACTGGAACCTTTCAGTCGTTTATTGGAGGCTCCATCACCTCTCGTTCTATTAAGGGTGAGACCGATAGATCACCAGGGAACTGGGCGACCCAACCAATCCAGAAAGGTCCCGTTGTCCTCTTCACAAAGCTTGGACAGCACCGTCATGATGCCTTGCGTGCTCTCTTCCACGCTGATATCCGGCTGTCGCAAAAAAAGATCCCATGAGGTTTAAATAATTGATCCTGCCCAGCCCAGAACCCTCACCTAAGCAGATCAGCAGAATCCAGTTGGATCTCTTGATCATAAATGTTCAATACCAACAGAGATGGATTTGTATTAAACGGGCCAATGTCATTTTGGCTTACAAAGGTGTACGAGGCCAGTCCCTGTGAAGGGCGATGGTGCAAGACATCATGCCCATTCCTCTCCATTCAGCCGCACTAGTTCCAGCTCAGCCGTACAAACTGGCTTGTCAAGATCTAAACGGAATCCAGCTTGTACGGCTGAGCCGGAACTAGTGCGGCTGAATGCAGGGGAACGGGCAGGTTGATTACACGTTCTATGACCTGACCATTAAACTGTCACACAGGTGTATATATATATATAGGTTCTTCCCACCTTTAGCCCTTTCCTTGATGATGTCAACAGGAGGTTGACGAAAGCTCAGTGATTAAAAGGTTCTTTTGTATCCCGGAGTTCAGTAGCTTTATTGTTTTTAAAATGTTTACACCTGGGATTCAAGTATTTAAAATGATTAAAGATAAATATTTGATAAGTATTTGAAACTAATAGATCATGGTATAGGCTTGACCCGTGAGGCTTATTTCCTCATCCTCTCACATTGCATATGAGACATGAAGAATATTGGTTTTTTTTTTTTTTAGAAAAAATAAAAGCTTCTGAAAGAAAGAGAAAACAAAATCAAGATTTTCATGACATTCAGTGATTTATTTATTTATTGCTTCTCACTTTGTTATGAGTCAACGACATTAAGGCGAGACTGATGGATCACCAGGGAAGTCGGTGACCCAAATAATCCAGAAAGGTCCCGTTGTCCTCTTCACAGAGCTTGGACAGCACCGTCATGATGCCTTCTGTGCTCTCTTCCACGCTGATTTCCGGCTGCCACAAAAAAGGACCTTATAAGGTTTAGAGAATCAGTCCTGGCCAACCCAGAACTCTCACCTAAGCAGATCAGCAGAAGGCAGTTGGGCCTATTGACCATAAATATTCAACTCTAATATAGAGACGGATTTGTATTTAAACTGGCCAATCTCATTTTGGCTTATAAAAGTACAGTATACAAGCACATCCCCTGTGATGGGTGATGATACAAAGCATCATGTAAATCCCCGGGTTAGTTAAGTTAATCATGGATGAGCAGGCCTTGGAAGTGCCGGTACTTAGTCAATAAATTTAATATTTGCAAAGTGGAACTCTTATTATTTGCTTTAGTATGCGAATCTTCCCCTGTTATGATTTCCAAAACAAAGGGTCAACCCTGCTTTGAATCTCAGGTATGACATGGACTGAGTCCTTGTCATTTTGTATATACGCACATGCTTTCCTGCAGAAACACTGCAGAATCACCAGTAGAAGAGATTCAAACATGAGAAGGTAAGATTTAGTAGATTTCTTTTTAAGGGGAACTGGATTTTAACTTTTATAGGGGAAGGTTGTTCAAAATAATAATAATAATAATAATAATAATAATAATAATAATAATAATAATAATAATAATAATAATAATAATAATAATAATAATAATAATAATAATAATAATAAAAAAGTTGGAAGGGACCTTGGAGGTCACCTAGTCCAATCCCCTGCTCAGGCAGGAAACCCTATACCATTCAGACAAATGGCTGTCCAGTCTCTTCTTAAAAACTTCCAGTGTTGGAGCATTCACCGCTTCTGGAGGCAGGTTGTTCCACTGGTTAATTGTTCTAACTGTCAGGAAGTTTCTCCTTATTTCTAGGTTGATTCTCTCTTTGGTTAGTTTCCATCCATTGCTTCTTGTCCTGCCTTCAGGGGCTTTGGAGAATAGCTTGACTCCCTCTTCTTTGTGGCAGCTCCTGAGATATTGGAACACTGCTATCATGTCCCCCCTCTTACTTCTCTTCATTAAGCTAGACATACCCAATTCCAGCAACCGTTCCTTATATGTTTTAGCCTCCAGGCCCCTAATCATCTTTGTTGCTCTTTTTGTTCTGTTCCTTCACTGTCTTTACACCTAATTCGATGTTTTGATTCAAACTGCAGCGTAACTTTAACAGAAGTACTTGAGGTATCTATTTTTACACTGGCACATTGTCACACAAAGCACTAAAAACTGAAATAATAAGAATATTTTCAGGGACTCATCATTAAGTCATTCAGATGTGAGGGGTCCTTGGTGCTCTCTGAGCTGCTTGGTTTTTTTCTTGCAGACATTTCATTACCCAAACTAGGTAACATCATCAGTGTACCGGTGTTAGCTAGTTTGGGTAATGAAATGTCTGCAAGAAAACAACTAAGCAGCTCAGAGAGCACCAAGGATCCTCATTTCAACCTTGAACTACAAATATTCTCCTTTATCATTCATGTATCTTTGAAAATCTGCATCTATGTTGATTCATAGATAGCTGAATACATATGAATGTGTTATATCTTTTTCTCATGTCATAAGGCAGTGATGGCAAACCTTTTAGAGACCGAGTGCCCAAACTGCAACCCAAAACCCACTTATGCATCATCGGGTGCCGGGTGGGTGTGGCCCATTGGCTGGGTGTGGCCCATTGGCTGGGCGTGGCTGCGGTGGTAACGGCAGACTGAGTGGGACTAAAATGTTCAATCAATCAATTCCAAATTTGCAAGATCTTTTTTTTTTCGCCATGCGAAGTTGAAATTGACTGTTTGATTGAATCTTTTTTTTTTTTTGCACACGGCGGCGGAGGCCTAAAGTGAAAAGGTTTTATAAAACCCAGCTGAAGGCCTAGGACTGGGGCGACCATGCGCGTGCCCACAGAGAGGGCTCTGAATGCCGCCTCTGGCACCCGTGCCATAGGTTCGCCACCACTGTCATAAGGGATCCTTGGTGCTCTCTGAGCTTGGTTATGTTCTTGTAGAGGTTGCATTATTCAAACTCGGTAATATCGTCAATGCTAGTCATCACTGCTAGGGAACATTATCACTAGCTCTAGTTTGGGTAATGACATGTCTGCACAAAAACAACCAAGCACAGATCCCTCATGTCCACCCTGAGCTTCAAATATTGTCCTTTATTGGTTTCCCAGGTCAAAAAACTTACAATTGGGTTGCGAGCAGTTTTGACTACTCCAGGATGGATGGCGACAGTCATAATGCCGTCAGCCGGATACTCAAGAGACTGGCACTTGGTAAGCATGTTTAGAGCTACCTACAAGAGGCACGGAAAAAAAAGAACCATGAGGGAAAAATGCACTGAAAGAAAAAAGGAAAGATAAAGTGGAGATAAACATTATATAAAGGATGTTATAGATTAAATGTTACATGGGGCTGGAAAGGCCTATGAGGCACACCAGAACTGAACTAAAAAATTATCTGTAAATACAAAAGCAAAGAAATGTGTATTTTAATTATTTTGCATCTCATGCAAGTGAAAATGTGCTTAATAATCTGTTTAATTATGGGTAAAAAGAACAAAAAATGGAAATAAATGTATATTAGTTTAAGAGGGATATGTATTTTAAGTAGTATATTATTCTTATTCTTTTCTCTCTCTCTCTCTCTCTCTCTCTCTCTTTTGTCTTTCTTTTTACTTTTTAAGACACGAGAAATGTAAAAGTGTTGGGATGGCCTGTACGAGGAAAAGAGATTTAAATATTTAAATGTAATTAACCTTGAGAAAATCTTAACCAGTAAGAATGTTTTGAACATTGTAGGGAAAACAAATTTAAAAAAGAATTGTAAACAGGATTTATGACGAGGCAACCAAGATGACCAGATAGAAAAGAAGCATGATATTGATGGGATTATTATTTGTGGAAATTTTAGAAAAATCTTTATATTTAATTCTTACCTATCAAACTAATAAGAATTGTATCAATTCAAGGTTGGCAAAGAGAATATTATTGGAAGAAGAGAAAATCAAGCAAAGATATTATGTGGACTTTGCAATATAGAAACTGATTGTTAGTGATTGCCTTGCAAATTTATAAGCCCAGACAACACGCTGTTTACCAAGTATTAAGGTATTTATGTTAAAAAAATCAATAAAATATTTTTTTAAAAAAAATCTGTCTTGCCTGTAAAAACAATTTAGTGGTACGTCGGTACTTATCATTAATTAGTACGGGAGGTATGATGAGTACCAAAACTGATGAGTATGAAAGATTTTTTCCCCCATAAGGAATAATGTAGTGAGTCAGAAGGCAGCCAACACTGACAAGTTCCAGCTTGTGCGTTGAGTACCAAACAAACGATGAGTACTGGGACAAAATGTTCACATCAAAATACGAGTACCAAATTGGATGAGTTTCAAAGCAGTTGAGAACCAAGCTACCAATGGAGCTGCTTTTTGAAAATAAGAAGTATTTGTACCACCCCGACGCAAACATTCCCACTGGTATTGTTTTGTTTTTGTTGGTTCCTGATGAGTTGTTGACTTTTACACAATAAATGAAAATGGTAACGTTTCGGTAGTACAAAAATGTACAAAAACAGCCTGTTCAAGTTACCTTTTTCTTTTCTTAACCTGAGTCCTTACATTAGAGGTAAATCATTCTCAAAAATAAATGAAATCTCTTTTTTTTTTCAAAGAATCCTTTCCCACTGAATTTGGACAAAGTTCTTGTGAGGAAGAGCCCAAAAGTGGAAGTGAGCATTTTCATACAATTTTGTCTGCATTGAAATTGGGAAAACGGCTGGTGGAAGGGCACAGATGACAGCAGGAAAACATCACTGCTGAACCAGGGCAGACAGTGCACCATCTCAGTAATTGATTAATATGCCTACTTAGGAACACAACAAATGCATTCAAGCATGAAAAAGGAGGTCCCAATATCTGCAGGCAGATCCACATAGAAAACTCACTAGGTACCTTAGCACAGCGGTATCCAATGACTTGATATTGGTCCCAATAAGCCATAAGTTCAATTGAGCCTACAATGCTGGACATGTTGATAACAGCGGCCTTGCTGCTACTCAGCCCTTGACATGGGCTTCTCCGGGCTGCCTTCTTCAGCAGGGGTAGGAAGGCCTTGTAGAGAGAAGAAAAGAGAGAAGGAGCTGCAGTCATGTCTAGAGAAAGGAACTGGGCAATGGCAGGAAAAGGTCTTCTGGCACCTGCTGCAAGGGGACCTTCATAGAGTCATCCAGACCACACCCAGGAAAAGTGCTGTGTTCCAACACTCCCTAACAAAACCCCACACCCCTAATGTTTCCACCTGCTCCCAAATCACTGTACAATGTCTACTTTGTTGTTTTGAGCATTACAGTATTACCGTACTCCCAATTAGAGCAATCTTCCTTGCATTGAAAGGTGTTTTGTTCAGAAAACAAACCTGACTCATCAGCAGTGGGCCGATGGTATCGACAGAATAAACTCTCATCATATCTTTGGCATTTTCTGTTTGCAGATCATTGAAGTCCCAAGTGCCAGCATTGTTGTACAGGATGGTCAGCCCACCTTCTCCAACACACTTCTGCACTTCTTTCAGAGCGGCCTGGATGCTTTCAGGTTTAGTAACATCTAAGGAAAAGCAACGTTATTAAAAACGTCAGCAACCTTGAGTTTCAGAATGGCAAAAGCTGAATTTCCTGAAACCACAGTCTCCTCCCTTCTCAAAGCAGAGAGATGCAGGGAGTTACTTTAGGTCAGACACTCATGAATGGTGCTTTATCTGACTCCCACCTCTTGGAAGAAGGAGCAGCTTTTCTATTTTTAACTGGGTGTGTGTGTGTCACAAAACAATCTACCGCAACTCAAAGAAACCCAACCACAAACACCAACAAATAAGTTTATCAATCAGCTGACCATATCAACAATATATGAATGGGATGGATTCAACATCAAAGCTGCAGAGTCTTTCTTCAAATGGAACACCCTGGAACCACAGATACGTCCCAGGATACCTCGTTGTTCAAAACATGCGGAGGCATGTAAGTTAAATTCTTTTCTGTCTGGGAAATTGACTTTCATGAACCCAACCAATGATGTTATAGCTTTGGTTAGTTCTGAGGATAACTAAATTTTGTTGCTCTGGACATGCCTGTCGTACCAAATTTGCCCCATGTTCACATGGCCTTGAAACTCACCTAATTGCAAGACCACTAGATTCAGATATTTGCAAGCCATCTCTCTTAGCTCCTGGAGGAAAAAAAAAGATCATAATTTTTCTGTGCGTTAAAACTCAGACAATGAGACAGTCAGCTGGATGTCGACGAGGACAATCTCAAAAGCAAGAGCAAGCAGGAAAAGTGTGCAATTTCTCCTTCATTAGACGTCATTTCAATCTCCATTCAACACAATAACTATTGTATCCCGTTGTCATGCTAGGTGAACTGATTCTTACCTTACTTTTCTCTGCCTCCATATCCCGAGTTGTAGCAAAGACCCATTTGGGTGGACAGGGCAGCTCCAGAAATCTCTTTACCAGACCCAGACCCAGACCCCGATTGGATCCTGTCACCAGAACGCTGAAAACACAGAAATCAACTGGCTCTGCCATTCATCTTCAGGACTGCAGCTTCTGCTTCCAACCGGTTCAAATGTGTGTGTCAAATGGCTCTTCTCATTATGGGGAGCAACTTTATAAGGAACAGACAACACCCACCTTTAGATCTTCCAAGGAACATTATTTATTTATTATCAAATTTGTTTGCTGCCAACTCCCACCACAATTAACTTATTAAAAAAACGCCAGAAGGAACAGCTGAAGGAGCATTCAGGATGGCTGGAAAGCAAGTTGCTGCTCTCTACAATTTGTCTGTGGTTTACTTGCGTCCCCAACTGTAATATACTGTACTTTATAGGACAGCCCTATCCCTGAATTCATCACTGGAAAAAAGGGGAGATGAGCATGCCTTGCCTTACATGTCATTCTTCATGTTAAAGTCGGTCTGAACCTAGACATGGCACATCCACTCTTTTCATGGCCTTACCCTCTTCCACTGGAAAGTGCCACCAAGAAACTGAATTACCTAAGAAGCTATCGGCCCTTCAGAGTAGACCAGACAAGAAACACAAAGCATGTATGTTATGCCTTCTCTGATCTTAACTTTCCCTAGACAGCATTTCTCCCCACCCACACCCACACCCACCACCCCAGAAAGAGTAGCAGCTCATTGCTTACACGGCCTTCATCACTTCAGGTATCTAGGTGGATTTGCCTCATGAGATCTACAACGATGGAGAAATACTGAATCACCCGCCATGGAAGAATGGATTGTGAAAATGGCAGAAATAGCACCACTGACCTATTTGGACAGGGACAAAACAGCAAGTATTTTTATAAAAGACTGGAAACCTCGTAGACCTCTTTCTGAAAATGAAAAAATATGAAATGATGAGTTTTGGATTTCTGCAATTCCAACTGAAAAAGGATTGAATAAGAGAGATATGTGAGTAAGTGAGATAATAAATGTATGTGTTTTATACACCTTTGAAGTCAATATTCCCAACCTTCGAATATAAGTCAATCTTTTTTTAAAAACACAAACAAACCCGAAAGCAAGAGTTATTACAGTTATTACATTAGTTATTACAGAAAACAGCCCTGCTTACTATAACTGAAGGAACGTTGAGGAAGACGAGCTACAGCCCAGCAATATTTGTGTATGATTTACTTGCATCTTCTGCTGCAATATAGTTGATGGGACAGTCCTAGTCCTGAATTCATCACTGGAAAAAAGATGGCTAAAGCATGCCTTGCCTTAAATCAGCGGTCTCCAATCTTTCCGGCTTGGCTGACCAGTGTAGGGAAGAGGGGATTGTTTCACGCACATGCTGTTTTCACAAATGCAGCTCACCAACCACTTCCGCAGCCCGGTTGCAAACGGGCAGGGAACTAGGCTGCGGACCGGGGGTGGGGAACCCCTGTCTTCAATGTCATACTTCATGTCATAGCCAATTTGAATCCAGAGGTTGTGGATTCTCTTTTCATGGCCTTCCGCTCTTCTGTTGCTTACACGGTACAGATATGTGTGGATTCACCAAGATTATGATATGGACAATGATGGAGAAATATTGGAACAGCCTCAAGGGAGGAATGGATTAAGAAACTGGCAGAACTGGCACACTGATTTATTTGGACAGGGACAAAGCAATAAATACTTTTATAAAAGACTGGAAACTTTCTGGAGTTTTTGATGGAAATGGGGAAAAATGAAACGATGAAAAAGGACTGAATAAGGGAATTTTGTAATATCGAAGAGGGTGGATGGAAAATTGAGTTTGTTGAAAACTGGAATACAAGGTTGGAACTTGCTTATCTTTTCTGATTCTCGTTTCTTAAATTATCTTTCTTTTTTCCCCTCTTGTTGCTTGGCTTTCTTTTTCGTGTGTGTGTGTGTGTGTGTGTGTGTGTGTGTGTGTGTGTGTGATGTATTTTCATACTTTATACATCTTTGGAGTCAGTCTTCCCAACTTCCCTAATATTGGACAATTTCTTTTTT
Source organism: Protobothrops mucrosquamatus (assembly GCF_001527695.2). Taxonomy (NCBI): domain Eukaryota; kingdom Metazoa; phylum Chordata; class Lepidosauria; order Squamata; family Viperidae; genus Protobothrops; species Protobothrops mucrosquamatus. Next base: position 374,540 of record NW_015386903.1, read on the forward strand.
TAAAAAAAAAACCTTTTGAAAGAAACAGAAAAGAGAACCAAGATTGTTGTGACATTCAGTCGTTTATTGGAGGCTCCATCGCCTC